>NC_088334.1:37135000-37277500 GCF_036884655.1 Musa acuminata AAA Group
GTAGGCCTAAGTAAACTATCTTATATAGTGAAGTAAATATTTTTTATTATTTATAGATGATTGCATAAGGATGATGTGAGTATATTTTCTGAAAGAGAAAGTTAAAGCCTTATTTCTTTTCAAAAATTTCAAAGCATATATAGAAAAGAAAAGTGGTTGTTTTAGTAAAACTCTAGATAGAGAGGGTGAATTTACTTCCAAAGATTTTTTTTATTTTTGGTAAAAATATAACCATTCGAACGGATATCATATATATAGTAGGTGGAGGAACCAAGTGATAAGTAGATAAGATTTCCTCAAGGCAGTTGAGGAAATTTCTAAGTAGTTGAAAAAAATCCTCCCTATTGAATGTGTATAAATAGCTATCAAGAGTTCATTATCTAAATGAACTAGGCAATTACATCTTATACATTTCATAGTTTCTTCTATAATTTCTATCTTTCTATCTTTTTCGTTTAATTCTTTACATGGTATCAGAGCTTTCTTCCTTGCGGATGTAGGCAGCTCTGCCGAAGCCTTCTACTACTCTTTTCTGTTTAGTTGGAAAGGGCAATGTTGCTGCTTACCTCTCATCCGGTGCCGCTGCTTCCTGTTCCAGAGTCAGAGACTGCTCGGCCACCTCCTGCCCTCACAAGAACCTCGCCTACACTATCGTGGTGGTCGTCGTCCTTGCAACTGCTCCTCGGCCAACGACCTCTCCTCCTCGTTCCCACATCTCACTCGAGCAAGAAGTGCTGCTGTCACCATCCTTGCCACACAACCTCATCGAGGTGCTCAACGCCGACACTATTTACCCTATTTCGTAGTGTTCTCCTACCTGAGCTGGCAGCCGCCTGCCATTTCCTCTACCTCGGTGCACCTCGGCAACATTAATCCAAAGCAACAAAGCAATCACCTCCCACCACAGCCATCACTGCCTTCTTGCGGCAACAGGAATGATTGCAATTTTTACAGCTTCCATCTGCAGTTGCTTCCCTCTATTGTAGCAATTTCTCTGCCACAGCAATCTTTACTACCACAACAAGCTTCAGCAGTTGTAACTACTATAGATTTTTTTTTTCACCTAATCGCTGTAGATTTCTTGCTCATCGCTGTAGCCTCCTCTGTAGTGCATCACTGTAGCCTCCTCTACAGCTTCTTTGCCCATCGTTGTAGCCTCCTCTGCAGTGCATCACTGCAGCCTCCTCTGCAGTGCATCGCTGTAGCCTCCTCTATAGCTTCCTTGCCCATCGTTGTAGCCTCCTCTGCAGTGCATCATTGCAGCCTCCTCTGTAGCTTTCTCGCCCATCGCTGTAGCCTCCTCTACAGTGCATCATTGCATTGCTGCAACCTCCTTTGCAGTGCATCGCTACATTGCTGCAACCTCATCTGCAGTTCATCGCTGCAGCCTCCTCTGCAACGTATCGATCTGCTTTTCTCCTCCTCCCTCCCTCCTATATCTTTACATCTTCTATAAAGATCACTTAAACCATTACAAAATATCTGGGATGTCTTCATTTTCTTCTTCTAATATTCTCGTCCCTATTTCTGCAGGGACTCTGAGCACTTCTCAAAGTCTTATCACCATCAATGCTGCAACACTCATTCCCTTCAAATTATCCAAAGGCGGCAACTACTCATCTTGGCGGGCACAACTTTCTAATCTTCAATTTGGCTATGATCTCTAGGTTATGTTGATGGCTCTCTCTAGTGTCCACCTGAAATGATCAACATCCTAGGCAAACCCAGTCCAGTGCCAAATCCAACCTATAAACTATGGTTATATCAAGATCGCCTCATCCTCCAAGCTATTCAAGCTTCCGTTGCTGGATCCATTGCCCCGCTGATATCCTCATGTACGACTGCTACAGAAGCATGCTGCAAGTTACAAACAACTTTGGCAAATCGCTCACGTACTCACATGCTTGGACTTCTCTCTAATCCGATGAAAACAAAACAAGAGGGAAGTACTATTGCTAATTATCTACAAAATATCAAAGTTATCATGGATGACTTAGCTTTGATAGGTCATTCTCTCAGTGATAAAGAAGTCCTAATCCATACCCTCAATGGCTTGGGAGGTGAGTACAAAGAACTGACAACAGTACTTCGGGTACGCGACTCACCAATATCATTCGAAGGACTTTATGATAAGTTTATCAACTATGAGACATACTTGAAGCGTGATGATAGGTTGTCCGGACCACCTATTAAAGCTCAGGTCAATCAAAAATCCAAGAGGAAGAGCAACATGTACAATAAGCACATCAACAACGATATGGCTAAGCTACCTCCTAGCCCTATGGGGTCCAGACCAAAACTCCCTTGTCCATATTAAGGTGGTAACTTTCATAATCCTCAGTCATCGTGTCCTGACTTCATACACCACCAACGAGTCGTTTGCCAACTATGTGATAAAGTCGGACACTCCGCGAAAGTCTGTTGGTCTCGCCCTAGACTCCCTGCTCCATCACAGTGGCCTTAAGTGAATTTCATGGCTACTCCAATTCCTAGCCAACCTAATTGGATTGTGGACTCGAGCGCCTCTCATCACATCACCTCTGATCTTCAAAACTTGTCCATCCACAATAACAATGATGAAATTGAAGATATCATCATTGGTGATGGTAAAAAAATTTCTATTACTCATTCTGGTTCCTTAACGCTTAGTTCACTTACCACAACTTTTACACTCGATGAAATTCTGTGTGCACTTCACATTAAAAAAAACCTCATTTCCATTTCTCAATTCTGTAAACAAAATAATACGTCCATTGAATTCTTTCCTAACTTTTTCCTTGTCAAGGATTTGAGCACGAGGGCATTTTTGGTCCAGGGCCAGAACAAAGACAACATTTATGAGTGGCCATCTGCTTCACAAATTACCCTTCATACTGGTCACTCTTCAGTCGCAGCTCCGGTTGATGTATGACATCGTCGTCTTGGTCATCCCTCCCTTTTTATCCAACAAAAATTGCTTTCTCATTATTCTCTTCCTACCTTGAAAATCAATAGCGCTGTCAATCATTGCGATGCTTGTCTTTGCAATAAAAGTCATAAACTGCCTTTTGGGACAACCTCCATTTCTTGCTCTAAACTATTTGAAATCATTTATACCGACGTGTGGGGCCCTGCCCCAATTCCTTCTTTTGACAAGTTTCACTTTTATGTCATTTTTGTAGACTATTTTACTAAGTACACATGGTTATATCCTCTCCACCATAAGTCTGATGTTTCCACAATTTATCAACTTTTGAAAGTTGGTCAAGAATATTTTTAATTTTTCATTAAAACAGTTTACTCTTATGGCAAAGGCGAATATCAAACCCTCACATTCTGTCTCTCCGCTTGTGGTATACAACACCTCAAGTCACCCCCATATACTCCCCAATTGGTTGGCTCTGCCGAACGTAAACATCGGCATATCGTTGAAACTAGTCTCTCCCTTCTACATCAAGCATCCATGCCACCACCTTTTTGGTCATTCCAAACTATAGTTTATCTCATTAATTGTATGCTCACTCCAGTCTTACAATACCAGTCACAATTTGAAAAATTATTCCACAAGCTTCCAAACCTTCATAAACTCAAAGATTTTGGTTGTTTATGTTATATATGGCTCCATCCCTATACCTCACATAAGCTAACATCACGATCTAAGCCTTGTACTTTTATAGGCTACTCTCTTGAACATAATGTTTTTCGATGCTATGAACCCCAAACTAAAAAAGTCTTTATATCACATCATGTTATTTTTGAGGAGTCTGTCTTTCCTTTTTAAAACAATCCTACTATGCAGGCTATTCCGATAAATATACATCACTGGAATATCTCTTTGATCTCATCACACGAACCTCCAATGATACCGTCCAGTCCTTACCCTCAAGATCCGCATACTACTATTACTCTAGTTCAACAGATTCTCACTCCCTCTATTTCTCCACTCCCTTCCTCATAAGTTTTCCTTATTAATGAAGTAATACCCTTGGCAACATTGCCACTGGCTTTACTTTCTCCTAGGCCTAGTGACATTGTCGTGCTGACGGTTGGCCCGGTCCATGATAGTGACTCGCCCTCGGCTATACCACCAACACAATCTACTACTTCTATCCCCCCTAAACATCCAATGATAACACACTCCAAAAGTGATATTTTTAAACCACGTCAAGTCCTTGACTTACAAGCTATAACAAGTTCCTCCACTAAGGCCAGTGAACCCATTACAATCACTCAAGCTCAAAAATCTTCTCACTGGCGTAAAGTCATGTGTGACGAATATGATGCTCTCCTCCATAACTCTACATGGACCTTAGTACCCTTTCATCACACACAAAATATCATCGGGTGTAAATGGGTCTTTCGAATTAAGCGAAACCTAAACGGATCCGTTGCCAGATATAAAGCACGTCTAGTCGCCAAAGGGTTTTATCGGCATCCTGGTGTCGACTTCATAGAGATATTTAGTCCCATTGTTAAACCCACAACAATCTATCTTATCTTGAGTTTGGCCATCTCAAAGAGTTGACACATACGACAATTGGATGTTAACAATGCCTTTTTACAGGGGCCACTTACTAAAGATGTCTTTATGCAGCAACCTCCTGGTTTTGTTCATCCTCAATATCCGAGGCATGTCTGTAAACTTCAAAAAGCTATTTATGGACTTCATCAAGCTCTAGGGGCTTGGGATACCGACCTTGGCTCGTTTTTTACCTCAATTGGTTTCATCAAGTCTAATACCTCATTATTCATTTGCCAGCACAATGGAAGCATAATATATCTTTTAGTATATGTGGATGATATTATTATCACAGGAAATGATCCTTTGAAGACTCAGGCATTTCTAAATCACTTGGCCGATCGATTCTTCCTCAAAGATCTAGGAACTTTAAGCTACTTTATGGGATTGGAAGCAACATTTACATCTTTAGGTCTCTTCCTATCACAAAGAAAGTATATTTAAGATTTATTATTAAAGACAAACATGCAGGATGCGAAAGAGGTTACAACTCCTCTCTCTACCAGTGAATCATTTAAATTATATGATGGAAGTCCTACTACAGATTCGACTAAATATCAACAAGTCCTTGGCTCCTTATAGTAACTTGGCTTTCACCCGTCTAGATATCTCATTTGTCGTCAATAAATTATCGCAATTCATGCATTGACCATCTACGACGCATTGGTTTGCGGTCAAACGAATTTTGTGGTATCTTAAAGAGACTCTTAATCATGGTATTTTTCTTCACAAAAATACTTCACTCCATCTCCATGCCTTTGCTGATGTTGATTGGGCAGGGAACTTTGATGATAGAACATCTATATCAGGGTACATTGTCTTCCTTGGAGCTACTCCAATCAGTTGGAGTTCTAAAAAATAAAAGACGGTTGCACGATCTACAACTGAAGTTGAATACCGTGCCACCGCCACCGTCGCTGTTGAACTCAATTGGGTCACAAATCTGCTCAAGGAACTCAACGTTAACTCCACGGTTATTCCTATAATATATTATGATAATATTGGAGCTACCTACTTATGTGCCAATCTAGTGTTCCATTTCCGCATGAAACACATTGTCATCGACTTCCACTTCGTGCGAGATCAAGTTGTCAAACATCAACTCCGTGTTTCTCATGTACATACAGTTGTTCAATTAGCAGACTCACTCACAAAGCCTCTCACTCGCAAACTATTTTCATGTCATCGGTCCAAGATCGGCATCCTTGATTGAAGCTCAATCTTGCGGGGGCATGATAAGCAGATAAGATTTCCTCAAGGCAGTTGAGGAAATCTCTAAGTAGTTGAGAAAAATCCTCCCTACTCAATATGTATAATCTCCCTACTAAATGTGTATAAATAGCTATCAAGAGTTCACTATCTAAATGAACTAGGCAATTACATCTCATACATTTCATAGTTTCTTCTATAATTTCTATCTTTCTATCTTCTTTGTTTAATTCTTTACTCCGAGTAGGTGGTCGAGACTATCATATATATGCTTAAAGAAAAAGTGATATCAAAAGAATTTTGGGTAGAAACTATGAGTTCAATAGTACATTTGTTAAATCACTTTTCTTTCCGTACAAGAGAAAACACCCTATGAAGCATAGTTGAACTAGATGTAAGTCATTTAAAAATATTTGGTTGTGTTGTTTTTTCATTTTACTACAAAACAAAAAGAAGCAAATTTGACAATAAAAATATTAAATGTATATTTGTAGCATATAGTAATGAGACATAAAGTTTTAGACTTTATGATTCTATAACTAAGAAATCAATTATAAATCATGATGTTATTTTTAATGTAGAAGAAGTTTAGAACTTTAAAGTAGTTGAAATTCAAATAGTTATAGGAGAAGTTGTAAGGCATATGATACATTGCCTATTGTTAATATCTCACCAAAATCTTCTTATATTTTGAATGGTTCTAATTCATGTGATTCTAGTGATACTAAAATACCTTAGCTAATAAAGAAGAATGTGTGCAAAGTAATGAATAACGAACTGCGAATTATTGAGAAAAATAAGACTTGAAAATTATTAATTTACCCCTAGAAATAGAAATAATTAGACTCAAATCAGTATACAAGTCAAAATTTAATGTTGATGGCTTATTGCAAAAACATAAAACTCATTTAGTTGCTAAACGATATGCTCAAATTCCAGGTATCGATTTTTTTAAAACTTTTTCCTCAATCGCTATAATTGATATAATTAGAATAGCATTAGCATTGGCATCATATAAAATTTGATAGATTTATCAATTTGATGTTAAATCAGTCTTCTTGAATAAAAAGTTACAAAAGGAGGTTTATGTATAGTGGCCTAAACGATTTGAAATTAAAGGGATAGAAGATAAAGTGTACAAATGGAACAAAGCATTATATGACTTGAAACAAGCACTAAGGGTATGGAATAATAGAATATTTAAATGAGCCAACTATATAAAAGCCCAATGTATAAAATTTTTTATTTATTTATTTTTTATGTGGATGATATGATTTATATTAAAAACTTTTCAGATATGTTTGTTATTTTTTTTAAAAAAAATGATGTTAGAATTTGAAATGATTAATCTACGGCTTTTACATTATTTTTTGGGAATGAAAAATATTCAAGATGCAAATAGAATTTTTTTGTGCTAAGAAAAATATGATAAAAATTTGTTATAAAGGTTTCATATGACAATTTATAATTTGTGAATACTCCAATGAATATAAAAGATAAATTTATATTAGATGATAAAGTTGAAAAAATAGATGAGAAATAATATATAAGTTTAATTGGATGGCTAATTTATCTCACACATTCAATGCCACATATTATGTTTGCAGTTAGTTTATTATCTAAATTCATATACAATTCTATCAAGTGTCATTTTGGAGCTGCTAAAAGAGTTCTTAAATATATCAAAGACATTCTTAATTATGACATCCATTATGAGCAAGTAAAAGATTTTAAGTTATATTCTTATATGATTGGACTGATTGTGTAAATGATGAAAAAATTACTTCAAAATTTGTGTTCAGCCTTAGCTCAAGTATAATTTCATGTATTATAAAAAAAATAAGAATATGTTGCTCTCTCAACCTCTAAGGTGAAGTATATTACAATTATAAGTATGACATGTTAAACAATTTAACTTTGAAAAATTTTAACAAATCTTTAAGAAAAGCAAGATGGACCAACTAAAATCTACTTAACAATAAGTCTACTATTACAAGCTCATGGCGTGATTCGGAGAGCTCTTTCGAGAGGGGCTTGAAGTGTGATGTTTAGTTCATCCAATACGTGAGCATTAGAGGTTATTTCTTACAAGTTGGTTTTTCTTGACGTATGCACCTTGGGCACATTCTACTTTGTGCCTCCGTCGTGATGGAATTTTTATCACTCGGGTTGAGTTTTTTTGACATATATACCTTAGGCACATTATATCTATTGAATCTCGTATTTTGATGATGAAACTACTTGATATATGTTTATGATTTAATCTGCGTTTTGAGTGACGCAGGATGCTTCGATCAGGATGAGACAATTAAAGCAGGAAAATCATGTTGTGCCGGAGGAACATGTCAGAAGATTGGACGTCGGGCCGGTGGATCGGTCGACGTATCGACAGAAGGCTTCGGGCCGTGGACTCGGGCATCGGGCCAAGAAGAGCAGGTATTGTGCCAAGGATATCGGAGTTGCGGAGTCAACTGGCCGATTGGGTAATAGGCTATAGGAGAGGACGATGCACCGAAGAATCAGACGAACCGTCGAGGGACCAATGACATGCCGGACAACTTGGTTAATTGTTTAGGATTAATTGTCTCGATCGAAGTTTTGTTTTAAGTATATAGGATTAACTACGATGAAAATAAGATATGCAACAGGAGTTGCGCAGGAGTCAAGACAATGATCACGTTGGGAGTTCGAGAGTTCGACGGAAGTTCGGACAATTGTCAGAGGTTCTGCGGGAACAAATCCGAGAAGTCCATGAGCTTGCCAAAGAAGCTCGTCGGAACTCGCCAAGTGGATCGTTGCAAGTCCAGGAGTTTGCCGGAAGTCTGCAGGAGCATCACCGAGGGTTCATCGGATGATCGACGGAAGTTCGCCGGAAGCTCGCCGGAAGAAGCGATTGACGCACCGGAGCAAGTTGCAGTAAATGTCTTAGGAAATATCGTAGTTAGCACAATGATTAAGTTGGAAATGGGAGGTGATCCCATTAACTTAATCTTGGGGCAATTGGGCCCTTGAAAAACCCAAATTGGGCCGAATGGATCAACCCATTCGGACCTTGATTTCTGCCAGGCGGTTGAACCACCCAAGCCAAGAGGTGGCACCGCCTGGGCTGAGTCTCCGAGGGAGACTAGGCGGTGTAACCGCCCCAGCCAGGAGGTGGCACCGCTTGGGCTCAGTCTCCGAGCGAGACTGGGCGGTGCAACCTCCCCTGACAGAGGTGGCACCGCTTGGGCTCGGTCTCCGAGCTCTGGTTGAGCGGTGCAACCGCCTCAGTCAGGAGGTGGCACCGCCTGAGCTCAGTCTTCGAGCTTTGGTAGGAGGTGCAACCGCCCCTGACAGGAGGTGGCACCGCCCAGACACTCAGTCTTCGAGCTCTGTCAGGCGGTGCAACCGCTCCAATCAGGAGGTGCAACCGCCAGATCCCAGAATTCCGGGAATTGATAGTTTTGAGCTCCAAATTCAAACTGGGTTGGGGCCTATAAATACCCCACCCATTCAGCACTGAAAGGGTACAGAATATACACCGAAATCCTGATCTTGTTCTATGATTTTTAGAGTTCAAAATTGTTGTAAAGGCCAAAAGTTCTTCTCCCTCTTTTCTTCCAAGTTTTGGGCTTTAAAAAAAGGAGAGAAAATTATGTAAGGGTTGTCTCCTAAGCCCATCAAAAGGAGTGAAACTGTAAAATGGTGGTTGGCCTTCGCCTATTGAAGGAAGGCCTCTAGTTGACGTCGGTGACCTCGTCGGTGGAGGAAGCCAAAAGTGGCATAGGTCAAGATTGACCGAACCACTCTAAATCTCGGTTTGCATTTACTTTGAGCATCTTATCTTTACTGCAAACCTCCTCAATAGCTTACTGCCTTCTGTGCTTTTACGAACGTGTTTCAAAGTTCAGTGCTTTCCGAATCAGGGTTTAGACCCAAATCGCTTTTATCGTACGAACGTCGTATTTCAATTTGCGCTTATATTCTGATTTCCATCATAACTACAAACTGCCTTCATAGATTTACTTTAACGTCATCTCGCTTGATCTTAAGTTAAAGTAATCTTAGAATCGGCTTTCTTACCGAAATCACTTTTAACGAACGAACGCAGTTTTTATCGTAGAAGGTTTTTCGCTGCACTAATTCACCCTCCCTCTTAGTGCTCTTGATCCTAACAATTGGTATCAGAGCCCAGTATTTCTCATTTTGGATTTACACCCGAGAGAAATGGCTCTCCATGGCTTTCAAGAGGGCTTATCGGTTTTTCGTCCACCATTGTTTAACGGATTGGACTACACTTATTGGAAAACTCGAATGAGAGTTTTCTTGATTTCTATGAATTTGGATTTATGGAATATCGTTGAAAACGATTTTCAACTTCCCTCTAAACCGATGAACGAATGATCGGATTTGAAGAAGAAGTATTTTTCTTTAAACGCAAAGGCTATGAATGCCTTATTTTGTGCTTTGGACAAAAATGAGTTCAATCGGATTTCTACGTGCGAAACGGCTTTTGACATTTGGCAAACACTTGAAATCACGCACGAGGGAACTAGTAGAGTCAAAAACTCGAAAGTTAACATTTTATTGCATGATTTTGAGCTTTTTCGAATGCAACCAAGCAAGGCTATAGGCGACATGTACACCCGTTTCACGGATGTCGTCAATAGTTTAAGAGCTCTTGGAAAATATTTTTTGGATTTTGAACTCGTAAACAAGATTTTGCGTTCTCTTTCTAAGAAGTGAGATTCAAAAATAACTGCAATACAAGAAGCTAAAAACCTAAACAACTTACCACTTGAAGAACTAATTGGATCGTTGATGACATATGAAATAGTGCAAAATGCACATGATGAACATGATGAACAAAGTCACCTTCCAAAGAACAGGAAGGATTTGGAACTCTGGACAAATGAATACCACTTGAGCGATGACTCAAGTGATGAGGACAATGATGAACTTGAATTTCAATACTAAATCTTAATAAGTTTATTAAATAAAAATCTAAAATAGATAATGAACTTGAACAAAGGAAGAGGCCAAAGAAGAGGAAGGCAACCAAGGATGAATCAAGAACTTCCAAAGGTGAAACGGCGAATTGAGCTTTGACGGGCTTCGACTACAAGGTAAGTAACTCAACTCTCTTGAATTATTTTGAAATTACTTGATGCTCTCATGATGTATTTTCTTTTTTAGTTTAGAATTAATGTTTAAAAAAAAAATTATGATCATGCTAGTAATTTCGAAAATGATAATATTACATATTTTATGATAAACAAACAAAATGATTTTGATTGAAAATATGAAATCATGGTTAAGAAGTAATAATGTGTATCATGGTGATGTCCATTGTTATTTCTCGATTTTGAGTATATTAAATCATGTTTAATTTGAAGTTATGATTAATGAGTATATATTTTTGAAATTATGTATGATGATTCTTGATAATTATGGATTATCGATTTTCATGATAATAACAATGGCTTTAAAAACTGATGCATGTTTGACATAAATGAAATAGGCATGATTATATGAAATAGTGTAAGTGTCATGCTTGATGATTATATACTCAATGATGCATAATGATGTAATAAAAACACTAAATGTTTGGATACCATGATTTATGATTTTATGCATGAGATTTTAAAGTTATACATGATGATTTTTGTGACTTATTAGTCTTGATGGTTTTATAATGAAATTCATTTTACGATCCTAAACGTTGATGCATGTTTTCATTTGACATAAATGAAAAGACATGCTTACATGAAATTGATCACTTAAGATGAAATACTTAAAAAAGGGGGAAAAAATATATTATCAATGAAATCATGAATCTATTTATGTTATAAATTTTGTGAGCCATAAAAATGATTTTGATGATTTAAATTTGAAATGAGTTTTATCAAAATCATTATCATAATTTGTCAAATTGAATGAATTGAAAATGAATGATGATTTTTCTCTTGAATGATTGTGACCTGTATTCCTTGTATTCATGATATGATTTTTATGCAATTCTTTGTATTCATGAAAGATTTATCTCATCACCCAATTATTTTCTTCTTGATATTCCTTATGTGATGATATGAATACATGAAATATTCATTAATTTATTTTGATATATACAAATGAAAAGTTATGATCATGCATGGTAGGATATAATTTAACAAAATTGATACCATCATGATATGAAACATTTATGATTTGCAATGATGCACACAATACTTGAGCTTTTTAATTATGATGTGATGTATTGCATATGATGTGAATCATGATTTAAAATGCTATGAGTTGTTGCTAAAATGAAGTATTATAAATGTTGATTTAATGTCATGAATGCTCTAAATGATGAATGTTTGGTATCATGATCAAAATGAAGTGATAAATACTTAAAAAATATTGATTTAATGTTCAGTATCATGAACACTTTATTATCATACATGAAAATAGTGATAAATACTTTGAAAATAAATGTTTGTATCATGTTAGATGGTTTGACATATTGTGCATGATAATCTATAAAGATGATTGAAACAATGATTGAAATAATAGGAATGATGATTTGGAATCATATAATAATGAGTTTATATGTTTTAAAAATATATATGATGATAATGATGCATGCAATGATGAAATATTCATGATAAAATAATTGTTTTGACATTCAAGACTTGAATTTTCATCAATGCTATTTACCTTTGTCATAATTTAGAAATTAACGTAAAGGGTCTTCCCTTCTTTTTGACAATGACAAAGGGGGAGCAAAACATGCTTGAAAGCTAATTTGCTAGCTCATATAATTCAAAAAAAAAAGGAGAAAGAAAATAATTACACTTCTCAGAAGAAAAGGAATTGCTATCTTGAACATCACCAAGAAGTGCTATCTTACAAATCTCAAGATGCACAAATGCAAACATGCAAAATTTATAATTTTGCACATCATTAAAATTTATGATGTTTTGGTGATTATGCATGTTCTAAAATGTTATAAGATTCACTAGCTTGCATGATGTAGAACTTGCTATATTGAACATCACCAATGAATGATATCTTGTAGAAGCAAAAAGTTAACTTGCACATCTAGCAAAACTTATATTTCAAGAAGCAAGAGTTGCTTTCTTGAACATCTCAAAATTACTAGCTTGCGTGTCTTAAAATTGTAAACTTGCCATCGTACTACCATGATGATGAGCATGCCTTATCTTCATGATTATATTTGAAAAACTATGACAAAAATGTCCTAATGATTGAACGTGTTAAAATTATTTTTTAAACTTTCTTGATTGAATGATCAAATCACTTGATTGACATAATGATTTTACACAATTACATATTGGCAATTATGTGCTTGAATACAAAACTTCCATGATAACAAGCATGCTTTACCTTCATGATTGTAATTGAATATCTATAGCAAAACCTTGTCCGAATGCAAGAAAGAGTCAAATTTCATTTTCGGATTCTCTTGATCCTAACAATCAGATTTTCTCGATACATTACTCTCTTCTGAACTTAACAAGCATATGTCATATCAAGTTTAGTTCATATAATTGATTTTTGACATATGTAATCAACTAGCAAATACATCTCTCATACACATATCATGTGAAAAATATTTTTTTTTTGAGAAATGGATTTGATGAATATGGATGAAAGTGTTTTTACTTGCAAGGATTTGTTTCACATACATATCTTGATCCTTGTAAAAATGAAGCATGATTTAATCTCTCATCGATTCTAACTTCACTCGAAGTAAACTCACAAATAGCATGTATCACAAATAGTCTTCCTCCTTCATGCAAAAAGATAATAACAGATAAAAAAGGAAGAAGTTTTCAAAGCTATCTCTATGTCATGTTTTCCTTGAGATGTTTGTATAATTGATATCCTATCACTCACTGTTGGAAAATGACATGAACCTAGTTATGACATGAATAATTACAAGCACTTATGCTTAAAATTTGCTTATATCGTTCTCCGTTTTGTTGATGACAAAGGGGGAGAAATATATGAATTGATGCTATGAACACTGATGCTATGCTTGCATCATTAAGAGATATATGAATTGATATGATTGCCATATTTGCAATGCTTGCATCATCAAGAGATATATGAATTAATGTTATGATTGCCAAACTTGCATTATGCCATGTTTGCATCATGCGTTAAGATATCAAGAACTTGTATCGTAATTTTACGCGTTGATATCTTACCATGTGATGAAATGCTATAATTGATAAACACTTGAAATGTTTGCGTTATGATATCAAAAGCTTACATCGCAATTTTACATGTTGATATTTGATAATAGCAAACTTGCATGATGATAAAACTTGATATTATGTTTTTCATGCAATGAGTTGAACCAATATCACAAACACTTGATTGTGGTACTTCTCCTTTTTTGTTGATGACAAAAGGGGAGAAGTATGTTGATGACATGACATGTTATGCATAAGTTTATGATGACATATTGCTTGGACTTTTGAATCCAAGAGTTTCTATCAATATGGCATATTGATAGGGGGATTTTGTTTAAACTCCGGGAGTTAAGGTTAACTCCGTCATCAAGTAGTTGTCATCATAAAAAATGGGGAGATTGTTGAATCTCGTATTATGATGATGAAATCACTTGATATATGTTTATGATTTAATCTATGTTTTGAGTCACGCAGGATGCTTCGATCAGGATGAGACAATTAAAGCAGGAAAATCATGTTATGCCGGAGGAACATGTCAAAAGATTGGACGTCGGGCCGGTGGATCGGTCAACGTATCGACAGAAGGCTTCGGGCCATGGACTCGAGCATCGGGCCAAGAAGAGCAGGTATTGTGCCAAGGATATCGGAGTTGCGGAGTCAACTGGCCGATTGGGCAATAGGCTGCAGGAGAGGACGATGCGCCGAAAAATCAGACGAAGCGTCGAGGGACCAATGACATTCCGGACAACTTGGTTAATTACTTAGGATTAATTATCTCAATCGAAGTTTTGTTTTAAGTGTGTAGGATTAACTACGATGAAAATAAGATATGCAATAGGAGTTGCGCCGGAGTCAAGACAATGATCACGTTGGGAGTTCGAGAGTTCGACGGAAGTTCGGACAGTCATCGGAGGTTCTACGGGAACAAATCCGAGAAGTCCATGAGCTTGCCAAAGAAGCTCGTTAGAACTCGCTAAGTGGATCGTCGCAAGTCCAGGAGTTTGCCAGAAGTCCGCAGGAGCATCACCGAGGGTTCATCGGATGATCGATAGAAGTTCACCGGAAGCTCGCCGGAAGAAGCGATTGACGCACCGGAGCAAGTTGCAGTAAATGTCTTAGGAAATATCGTAGTTAGCACAATGATTAAGTTGGAAATGGGAGGTGATCCCATTAACTTAATCTTGGGGCAATTGGGCCCTTGAAAAACCCAAATTGGGCCGAATAGATCAACCCATTCGGACCCTGATTTCTGCCAAGCAGTTGAACCGACCAAGCCAGGAGGTGGCACCGCCTGGGCTGAGTCTCCGAGGGAGACTGGGTAGTGCAACCGCCCCAGCCAGGAGGTGGCACTGCCTGGGCTCAGTCTCCGAGCGAGATTGGGCGGTGCAACCTCCCCTGACAGAGGTGGCACCGCCTGGGCTCGGTCTCCGAGCTTTGGCTGAGCGGTGCAACCGCCTCAGTCAGGAGGTGGCACCGCCTGAGCTCGGTCTTTGAGCTCTGGCAGGAGGTGCGACCGCCCCTGACAGGAGGTGGCACCGCCCAGAGGCTCAGTCTTCGAGCTCTGCCAAGCGGTGCAACCGCTCTAGTCAGGAGGTGCAACCGTTAGATCCCGGAATTCCGAGAATTGACAGTTTTGAGCTCCAAATTCAAACTGGGTTGGGGCCTATAAATACCCCACCCATTCAGCACTGAAAGGGCACAGAATATACACCGACATCCTGATCTTGTTCTGTGATTTTTAGAGTTCAAAATTGTTGTAAAGGCCAAAAGTTCTTCTCCCTCTTTTCTTCCAAGTTCTGAGCTTTAAAGAGAGGAGAGAAAATTCTGTAAGGGTTGTCTCTTAAGCCCGTCAAAAGGAGTGAAACTGTAAAAGGGTGGTTGGCCTTCGCCTATTGAAGGAAGGCCTCTAGTTGACGTCGGTGACCTCGTCGGTGGAGGAAGCCAAAAGTGGAGTAGGTCAAGATTGACCGAACCACTCTAAATCTCAGTTTACATTTACTTTGAGCATCTTATCTTTACTGCAAACCTCCTCAATAGCTTACTACCTTCTGTGCTTTTACGAACGTGTTTCAAAGTTCAGTGCTTTCCGAATTGGCGTTTAGACGCAAATCGCTTTTATCGTACGAACGTCGTATTTCCGCTTATATTTTGATTTTCATCATAACTGTAAACTGCCTTCATAGATTTACTTTAATGTCATCTCGCTTGATCTTAAGTTAAAGTAATCTTAGAATCGGCTTTCTTACCGAAATCACTTTTAACGAACGAACGCAGTTTTTATCGTAGAAGGTTTTCCGCTGCACTAATTCACCCCCCCTCTTAGTGCTCTTGATCCTAATAATATCTTGTGTCTTCACCGTGATGGATTTTCTTCACCTAGATTGGGTTTTCTTTACCCATGCACCTCAAACACATTTTATATTATGCCTCCCTCATAGCTGATTTCTCTTTATATGGGTCAAATTTTTTTAACACATACGCCTCGAGCACATTTTATCATGTGCCTTTGTCCTAATAGATTTTTCTATATACAAAATAGGTTTTCTCAACTTATGTGCCTTGGATATATTTTATCTTATGCTTTCACTATGACAAATTTCACTTTACCCTAGTCAGGTTTTCCTTACTCATGTGTCTTGAGAATATTTTATCTTATGCCTTTGTCATGACAGATTTCTCTTTACATAGATTAGGTTTTCTTAACTCACACATCTTGGACACATTTTATCTTGTGCTTATATTGTAATAGATTTATCTTTATGTGGGTCGAGTTTTCTTGACCCATGTTCCTCAAGCATATTTTATTTTGCGTCTTCATAATGATTGATTTCTCTTTATATGAGTTAAATTTTTAAGTCTCATGCATCTTAAGTACATTTTATCTTGTGTCTCCGTTATGGTGGATTTCTCTTTACATGGGTTGAGTTTTTTCGACTCATGTGTCTCAGGTATATTTTATCTTATACCTATATTGCAGTGGATTTTTCTTTACACAGGTTGGGTTTTCCCAACTCACATGCTTCGGACACATTTTAGCTTGCACTTTCGTTATAGCAGATTTTTCTTTACATTGGTTGGGTTATCCCGACTTATGTATATTAGGCACATTTTATCTTGTTTCTCCATATGGTGGATTTCTCTTTATATGGATTGAGTTTTCCTAACTCACATGCCTCATGCATATTTTATCTTATACCTCTGCCATGATGGATTTCTCTTTACATGGGTTGAGTTTTCCCGGCTCACGCGCCTTGGACATATTTTATTTCATGCCTCCATTGTAGTAGATTTCTCTTTATGTGGGTCAGGTTTTTCAGACTCATGCACCTCTAGCATATTTTCTCTTGTACCTCTGTCATGATGGATTTCTCTTTATACGGGTTAGGTTTTCCTGACCCACATGCCTCAAACACATTTTATCTTGTGTCATCGTCATGGTAAATTTCTCTTTACACAAGTTAGGTTTTCTTGATTCACGTGCTTCGAGCATATTTTATCTTATGCCTTCGTCATGATAAACTTCTCTTTACACAGGTTAGGTTTTTTTGACTCATATGGCTTATGTTAGGATCAAGAATGACACTAAGAAAGGGGGGAAGAATTAGTGTAGTGGATAAAAATGATAAATTTAATCAATTTTGGAAAACTTCATATGATGAAACTCTTAGTTCAACAAAAACTATTTTGAAAATAAGTTTGACTCGAATAAATTTGTAAGTGAATAAAGAGGAGGGGATTGGATAGTTTGCAATGAAGTAATGTAGAATGCAGCAAAAGTAAAGTATACACCAAGAAGAGAACACACCAATTTTATAGTGGTTCGGTCGTCCGACCTACATCCACTCCTGATAAAATGAGGTCATCGATTTTCACTATTGATCTTTCTTAAATGGCAAAGATCAATCACCTCTTTATAGAACTTTCACAAGTGGCTCACTCTCCTTTTACAAACTTTCACACTTAGAAACGATAGAAGTGAACTCTCAAATTTTGCAAGCTGTTTCACTATAGTTTCGGTTCAGTTCTTATTACTTCTCTATGCTATACTAGCTAAGAAGTAAGGGATATTTATAGCCCTCAATTGGCTTCAGAATTGGAGCCAAAAAATATCATATTCCCGATTTTCGGGGTACTAGTAGTACCATCACCATTATTGGGCGGCACCATCATCAGCAGATTGACACTAGGTGGTACCATCGCTTAGTCTAGCGGTACTACCGCCTGACAGAGTCTTGAGCTCTAGTGGTACCATTGCTTGATAGGGCGGTCCCACCGCCCATGCTTCTTGGAGATTGAGCCCTGGGTGGTTCCATCACCGAACAAGGTTCAACAACCTATTTGGGCCTTGAATCCGACCCAAACTAGTCCAATTATGGGCTCAACTGGCCCTTAATAAATTTAATGGGATTACCTCCCAAACCTAAACCTAATTATATGCTAACTTTGATTTTTAAGGCATACACTAAACAAAAAAAGTCTAGTAAGTCTAGGTTTCTTCTAGCAAGCTTCCAGCAATCTTCCGGCAGACTTCCAATAATCTCTCGACAATCTTCCAATGAACTCCTAGCAAGCTCTTGGACTTCACAATGATCTTCTTGGTGAGTTCCGATGAGCTTCTTTGGCAAGCTCTTAGACTTCTCGACCAATTCCGACAGCACTTCCGACGAACTGCCGGACTCCCGACGAACTCTCAAACTCCTAATGAATTTTCAATCTTAACTCCGGTACTTCATTTTGCTTTATGCCTTGATCGCTATCATAGTTAACCCTACACATTTTTCTTAACATATAGATTGGATCAAATAATTTACCAGTTGATTTCATCATCAAAATCTGAGATTCAACAATCTCCCCTTTTTTTATGATGACAATCAATTGATGATGGAGCTAACCTTAACTCCCCCTATCTATATGCCATACTTGAGAAAAGACACTCTTGAATTCAAGACCTTTAAATTCAAGCATTAAACTAATAAGTTATATGCATTTAAACTTATTGACATGTACATCATGATACTAATCATAATTTACTATATCAAAATACGATACCACGTATTTATCAAGGCATGACATCCATTTTCAAGTCCAATATCAAATGATCATTTTCAAATATGATATAAATTTCAAATATAAAATTTAGTAAGATTCAGATTTCAAGTTTGATAAAAGATGACAATTTATCAATCTGAGGCATGATACCAATTATAAGTAGGAAATTAAGCATGATAAGTTTGATATCTCATCATAATGATAGATATTTATTATTTTGATATGAAATCAAGCATGATTTTAAAAATAAAATATTTTCAAGTATCCATGCCATATTACGATGTTTTTCAATCATTCATGATACATTTCAAGTATCTATGATACATACGATGCATATGTGATACATTTTGATATTTTTTAAGTATTTGCAATGTATTTGATGATACCAATCATATTTCAAGTATTCACAATACATTCAAGTATTTACAATATGAAACATTTTACACATTATTTCAAACATTCATAATGCCAAGTTGTCATCAATTTACCATATTTCTCCCCCTTTGTCATTAACAAAAAGGAGAACCATTCAACAATGCAAGTGTTTAAAAAAAATTATTCAAGTAAGTTCTACACCAATTTATCCAAGCCAAAAAAAATGAGAAGTTATGCAAAAACTGTGCATGATAACTGCTTTTGGTTTTTGAGATGGATAAGCTAGCATTTTTCCTTAGGAGCTTTTTGGTTCTTTTTAAAATATGCAAGTTTCTTTCTTCCTTTATCATAAAAAGATAAGAAGAAGAGGAAGAAGAGCAAGTGAGGAATTCATTCTCTATAAGAAATGAAGAACCAAATTCATGAAAGTTAAGTTTTATTAAATCAAGCTTCTATTATAGCAAAGAGAGAGGTTTCATCGTAAAGGATCAAAAATCCATGAATAAAACTTCATAAATCAAATATATTTTCTTATAAATAGAAGGAAGAAGGATTCATAGGAATTGATAAAAGATCAAGTCATTAATCTAAAAATCCATAAGTGAAGGGATTAAGTGTATCAAAAATCATTAAGTGATGGAGTAAGGGTATGAAGTAAATTTGATACCAAGTTAAGAGGAAGAAAGAAATGAAATAAATTCATGAAAGCTTTATTTACGAAAAAATCAAGAAAGTCTGGAAAAGATATATAATAAACTCATGCATTCAGACAGTTTAATATCCCTAACTCTCTTCTAATGAGATCAAATTGTTCTTCATTTAAAGGTTTTGTAAAGATATTGGCTAATTGATATTTCATATCAATAAACTCTAAAGATATATCATGGTTATTAGCATGATCTTTTATAAAATGATGTATAATGTCAATATGTTTAGTTCTAGAGAGTTGAATAGGATTTTTTGTTAAACATATTGCACTTATGTTATCACATTTTATGGGAATATTCTTAAGGTGAATGCTATAATCTTCTAATATATTTTTCATCCATATAACTTGTCCACAACATGCACCAGCTGCTATATACTCAGTTTCAGTTGTAGATAATACAACCGAGTTTTATTTCTTGGAAGATTAAGAGACAAGTGCATGACCTAAGAATTGACATGTTTCGAATATGCTTTTTCTATCTTTTCTATATCCAGCAAAATTCGTATCAGCATAAGTAATTAATTCAAAATTTTTGGATTTTAGATAATATAATCCTAGATTAGGGGTTCCTTTAAGATATCTAAGAATTCTTTTAACGGCTTTAAGATGAGATAACTTAGGATTAGATTGAAATCTAGCATAAAGTCATATGCTAAACATGATGTCCGGTCTAGTTGCGGTGAGGTATAGTAAACTACCTATCATACCCCTATAAGTTTTTTTATCAAAACTTTCTTCACTTTCATTCATGTCTAACTTAGTGGAGGTATTCATAGGAATATTGATAGTCTTTCAATCATCCATATTAAACCATTTTAAAAATTCTAATATATATTTAGTTTGACTAAGAAAAATACCATCACTGAGTTATTTGATTTGTAAACCTAAAAGAAAGTTAGTTCACCTATTAAACTGATTTCAAACTCTTGGCTCATACTCTTAACAAACGATTTGCATAAGGATTCATTTATAGAATCAAAAATAATATCATCAATATAAATTTGAACAACAAGAAAGTTATTTTCAAAATTTTTAATAAACAATGTAGTGTTGACCTTGCCTTTAGAGAAATTATTTTAGATAAGAAATGAGCTAAGTCTCTCATACCAAGTCCTTGGGGCTTGTTTTAATCCATAGAGAGCTTTAGTTAACTTAAACACATGATTAGTAAAAAAAGAGTTCTTAAATCAAGGTGATTGTTCAACATACACTTCTTTGGAAATAAAGCCATTTAAGAAAGCGCTCTTAACATCCATTTGAAATAACTTAAAAGTATTATTACTAGTATAGGCAAGGAGCATCCTTATGGCTTCTAATATTGTCATAGGAGCGAAGGTTTCTTCATAATCGATACCTTCTTCTTAGTTGAAACCCTTGGCCACTAATCTAGCCTTGTTTCTAACCACGATACTAAATTCATCTTACCTATTTCTAAAGATTCATTTAATACCAATAACTAAATGGTCACTAGGTCTCGGAACAAGCTTCTACACCTCATTTCTCTCAAATTGGTTCAACTCTTCTTGCATTGTAGTAACCCATGAATTATCTTTCAAGGCTTCGTCAATGCATTTCAGTTCAATTTGGGAAAGAAAAGCGATGTTAGCATAAATATTTTTAAAAAAAGAACGAGTTTGAACACCCTTTGATGTGTCTCCTATGATTAGCTCCTTAGGATGAGCATCTACATACTTTTATTTCTTAAGTAAGGATGTTTTGGAAAAAGATGTATCCAAGTTGCTAGTTGGAAGAGAGATTTCATTCAAATTCAAAGTATCAAAATTAAGATCATCATCAAAATTGTTTTTCTTAAATTTGAAAACTTCATTAAGGATAATATGAATAGACTCTTCTATAACTAAGGTTCTTTTATTAAAGATATGAAAGCCTTTAGAAATAAAAGAATAACCAAGAAAAATACCTTCATCGGATTTACATTAAACTTTCCTAAGGCATCTTTTTCATTCAAGATAAAATATTTACAACTGAAAACTTTAAAATATGAAACGTCGGGCTTTTTGTTATTCCACAATTCATAAGGAGTTTTAGAAAGTAATGGTCTGACTAGAATCCTATTCATGACATAACATGTCGTATTAATGGCTTCGGCCCAAAAATATTTAGATAGACTATGTTCGTTCAACATTGTTCTTATCATTTCTTATACACTCCTATTTTTTCTTTCTACTACTCTATTTTATTAAGGATTTCTCAGAGTAGAGAAATTATGGTTGTATCCATTAGATTCACAAAAGTTTTAGAAATCACGGTTTTGAAATTCACCACCGTGATCACTCCGAATTGAAGAAATCATAAAACCTTTTTTATTTTGCACAAGTTTACAAAACTTAGAAAAACACTTAAAGCAATCACTTTTGTGTGCCAAGAAGTATGTCCAAGTGTATCTACTATAATCATCTACAATTACAAAGGCATATTTGTTATCTTCTAGGCTTGTTGTATTAATTGGTCCAAACAAATCTATATGGATTAATTGCAATGGCCTAAAGGTGCATATTTGATTCTTTGATTTGAAACCATCTTTTATTTGTTTTCCTAGTTGACATACATTACACATATTATCTTTAACAAACTTAATGTTAGGAATACCTTTTACAAGTTCTCTAGATGAGATTTGTGAGATTAGTTTCATGCTAGCATGACCTAATCTCCTATGCCAAAGCCAAGCAATTTCATTCAAAACTAAAAATTATATTTCATTATAAAGATCATCAATGTCAATAGTGTATACATTATTTTGTTTTAAGGCAATCATAGATGTATTTTTGTATGGTTTTTCAATAATACAAGCATTGGATTCAAATCTAATAATGTATCCTTTATTACATAATTGACTAATGCTCAAGAGATTATGCTTTAAGCCATCAACCAACAACACATCTTCAATCAAAAAGTTGGATTGGTTACCTATGGTTCCTTTGCCAATGATTTTACCCTTGTTGTTGTCTCCGAAGGTGACATACCCTTCATCTAGGCTAGTG
This sequence comes from Musa acuminata AAA Group, assembly GCF_036884655.1. Classification (NCBI taxonomy): domain Eukaryota; kingdom Viridiplantae; phylum Streptophyta; class Magnoliopsida; order Zingiberales; family Musaceae; genus Musa; species Musa acuminata. Next base: position 37,158,026 of record NC_088334.1, read on the forward strand.
AACTTAAAGAATTTAGATGAATCTCTTATAATGTGCCTTGAGCATCCACTATCAAGGTATCATCTCTTGCTCCTAGCTTATGATGGTAAATATTTCTACAAAAAAGGGTGATTTTTATGTATCCATTTGACCTTGGGTATCTTAAAAATCGATCCACTCAACTTATCATTTTGCATAGAGTTCTTAGCGGTTCATTTAGGAACCCAAATCAATTTGTGTGGACTATATTTCTTAAACAGACATTTATAAGAAATATGTCCGAGTTTACAATAAAAGTTGCATTTTGTGCAGTGTGATATATGCAAAGCAGGGCCTTTAACAAAGATGATTGGATTTTGGTGAGAGCTACTCATAAATCCGATTCCATCTCTTCTATAAACGTGACTCTTATTGGCATTGATCATATTCAAGGACTTGCTACCAACCTTAATCTTTTATAGAGTTTCTTTTAGTAGCAAGTTTTCCTTCTCAAGTACCTCTAAGTGTTCACACTTAGTACATAGAGGCAATGAAGGATTATCATGGTTAAGTTTTTCAAATTCATTATTTAAAAGAGTATGCTCCTTTTTCAAAGAATTATACTTTTTGCTCATTATTCTACATTAATCGAACAAATTATGAAAAGCACTTAAAAGCTCGTTAAAGGATAAATTTGCATCTAATGAACCACTTACCTCATCTCTGATAGCCATTAGTGCATAGTTGGCGGTTTCCTTGTTGCTTTGTTCTTCGTCTTCGAAATCACTTGAATCATCCCATATTGTTTTGTGCGTCTTCTTCTTCTTTGGTGTTTCTTCTTCACTTGGGGACATTCGCTTTTGAAATGTCCCGGCTTCTTGCATTTGTAGCATATAACTTATTCTTTTTTGTGTTCAATTTTATTTTTAGTGTCATTTTTATATTTATTTCTTTTTATGAATTTTTTGAACTTTCTTATCAAGAGTGCCAAGTCATCATCATAGTCCTCATCACTTGAACTTCTTTTTAAGTGATCTTTATGAGTTCTTAGTTATATATCTTTCCTGTTCTATGGAAGGTTATTCTCAAGCTCTTCATGAGTATTGTAAGTCATCCTATAGGTCATTAACAATCCGATAAGTTTTTCGAGACGAAAATTATTCAAATCCTTGGCCTCTTGAATAGTCGTTACTTTAGGGTTCCAACTCTTTAGAAAAGATCTCAATATTTTATTAACAAGTTCAAAGTTAGAAAAACTTTTACCAAGCGCTTTTAGACCGTTGACGACATTTGTAAACCGAGCGTACATGTCTCCAATGATCTCACTTGGTTTCATCCGAAATAATTCATAATAATGGACTAAAAGATTTATTTTGGACTCCTTTACTCTACTAATGCCTTCGTGAGTGATTTTGAGTGTGTGTCAAATATCGAAAGTTATTTTATTTTATATTTTTATAGTGGTACTTTTGTCCATACATTCTTATGCTTCTAGTGTACTTGTACTCTCTGGATCAAATTATTCAGAATGATTAGAGCATGTGCAATTTACGTTTAGCATATTAGATTTTGACTTAGCATTACTTGTTGAAAAGCCTATAGACTTCACTAATGAAAGTACTATAGAATAAGTTAATGAAATGAAGGCTTTAGAAAGATATGATAGGCTTAGTTTAATGTTTATAAAAATGATGATTGCAAATAATATAAAGACTTCACAACTAGCACATGAGAATATTTAAAGGTTATTGAAAACAGATTTAAATCTGTTGATAAGTCATTGGCTGGTACACTAATAAAAGAACTTATTACAACTCTGATGGCACTCAAGGAATTAAAGATCATATCCTCAATATGGTTGATAAAGCTACAAAACTTAAAGCATTAGGTATGAATGTTGATGAGTCTTTCCTAGTATAATTCATTCTCAATTCATTTCCTTCTTAGTTCGGCCCATTCAAGATTCACTATAATACAAATAAGGATAAATGGGACTTAGACGAGTTAACTAATATATGTGTTTAGGAAGAATTGAGATTAAAACAGAAAAGTTCATATAATATCATGATTACTACTCAATGAGTCGATAACAAGAAAATAAAATTGAAGCATCATCCATTAAAGAAAGTTATCAAATCTGGAAATATTAAACAAACTAATAAAGAAAGCTTCTATAGTGGCAAAAAAGGACATGAAAAAAGACTGCATTAAACGTAAGACTTGATTCAAAAAGAAAGATATAATCTCGACCTTTGTATGTTTCGAATCAAACATTGCAAAAGTTCCTTCAATACTTAGTGGATTGATTATGGTGCTTCAACTCATATCACAAATAATATGTATGGATTTCTTCCGATCCGAAAACTAAAAAAAAATGAAAGATTCATCATTATCGAAAATCGTCTCAAAGCGAAAGTGATATCAGTGGGAACTTGTCATCTACACTTAGAGATGGGTCATTTGATAGATCTTGTTGACACATGTTATATTCCTACTATTTTTAAAAATTTAGTTTCTTTATCTAAAATTGATGAGTTAGGATATTATCTTTCTTTTGGTAATAGTAACCTTAGTATATTTTATGATTCAATAAAAGTTACTTCTGAAATTCTATGTGATGGTTTGTACATAATTAATTTGAATCTTGAGTTTGCAAAGATATTATGACCCTACAATCAAGTGTTAGATTGAAACGTAGTTTCAATAATGAAAGATCTTCTATATTGTGGCATATCTCAAAGTTTGGAACTTTTAGACTTTACTAATTTTGATGTTTATATAGATTGTATTAAGGGAAAGCAAACTAAACATACAAAGAAAAATATCATAAGAAGTAAAGAACTCCTTGAGATTATTCATACTAATATCTGTGAACAACTCCATATTCCTTGTTTTAGTGGAGAAAGGTATTTCATCATATTTATAAATAACCTATCTAGATATGGCTGTATTTATCTAATATATGAAAAGTCTTAGGTCGTTGACACTCTTAAATTGTACATAAATGAGGTCAAGAGATAATTAGATAGAAATGTTAAAATTGTTAGATCTGCCATGGGTGGTAAATTTTATGGCAGATATGATGAATCCAATTAGAATATTAGTCTTTTTTCTAGATTCCTAGAATAACAAGGTATTTAAGCTCAATATGCATTACCAAGTATGCCACAGCAGAATGGTATTGCTGAAAGGAGAAATCGTACACTTATGGATATGGTTAGGAGCATGATGAGTTATTCCTCTGTACCTGAGTCAATGTGGGGTGAAGCTCTTAGGACAACTATATACATCTTGAACAATGTTCCTAGTAAGTCAGTTTCATCAACTTCATTTGAGTTATGGACCGGTAGGAAGCTCAGTCTATAACATTTACATATTTGGGGGTGTTTGCAAAGATAAAAGTATTCAATCCATATGAAAATAAATTAGATCTAAAAATTATTTTTGGATATTTTATTGCCCTAATCATAGTATGAGGATAGTAGAATCTAGTAATGTAAGATTCCTAAAAAATGATGAAATCAATGGGAGTGAAAAATCTCATATAATCAATTTTGATATTGAGGAGATTCGGGTTAATTCTCCCGTATCATCTCCTATTTTAGAAATTATTATTCCTCAAATTAATAAGAAAATTAATAAGGGTAAACAATAAAATAATATCGATGAACTCTCACATGGCGTTGATGTCACCGTTGATGATCTTATAGAATAATCACAATTGATTATTTTGATAAGATCTCAAATGAAAAGGAAATATATCATTTCTGATTATTATGTGGTATCCTATAAGAATCAGATTATGATATAAGAATAAAAAGAGACCCCTTATCATTTTCACAAGCCATAGAAAATAACGATTCTGAAAAATGGTATAATATAATAAAAGAAGAGTTAAAATCAATGGTTCAAAGTAGTATTTGTGAACTCGTTGAATTGTCCAATAATTATAAAAGAGTTGGTTGTAAATGGTCTTTAAGACAAACGTGACTCAATGGGCAATATTGAATAATATAAAGCCAAACTTATGGCTAAATGATTTTCTCAGAAAGAAGGCATCGACTACAAGGAGTCATGTTCTATAATTTCTAGAAAGGACTCGTTGAGAATTGTCATGACATTAGTAGCTCATTATGATCTTGAGTTATATCATATGGACGTGAAAACAGCATTTCTGAATAGGGATCTGGATAAGGAAATATATATGGAACAACATAAAGGATTCATAGAAAGGGGAAAAGAAAGTTACGCTTATAAACTTAAAAAATCCATTTATGGCCTTAAACAAGCTTCTAGACAATGGTATATAAAGTTTCAACATACCATTACTTCTTTCACATTTAAGAAAAGCATTATTGATTAGTGCATATATCTGAAGATAAGTGGGTGTAAGTTTATTATATTGATCTTATATGTGGATAATATTTTACTTGCTAGTAATGATCTTAGTTTATTACATGAAACCAAAATATTTCTCAACAAGAACTTTAATATGGTTTATATAAATGAGACAGCCTATATTATTAGCATTGAGATATTCAGGGATAGATCTCAATGATTGTTAGGTCTGTCTCAAAAGGGATATATTAATCATATTTTGGAGAGATTTAGTATGCAGCTTTGCTCAACTAATGATATGCCTACTTCTAGAGGTAAAAAATTTAATCAAAAAATAATGCCCGAAAAATAACTTAGAAAAAAATCAAATGAAAAATATTTCTTATGGGTGCACAGTTGGAAGTCTATTATATGCTCAAACCTGTACAAGACCATATATCAATTTTGCAGTTGCAATGCTGGGTAGATACCAGAACAACCCAGAAAATATTGGAAAGCTACAAAGAAAGTAATGGGATATCTGCAAGGGACGAAAGATTATATGCTCATATATAGGAGATCAGATCAACTTGAAATGACAAGATATTCAGATGTTGATTTTTCGAATTACCTTGATAATAGGAAGTCCACTTTATGATTTGTATTCATGTTAGTTGGTCGGGCAATTTCTTGGAAAAATATAAAGTAATTACTTATTGCATCATCAATAATAGAAGCTGAATTTGTGGCATGCTTTGAAGCCACAAATTAAGCTTTATGGCTGCGAAATTTCATCTCAGGACTTGGTGTGGTCGACTCAATTGTCAAGCCACTGAAGATATTTTATGATAATACTGTAACAGTTTTCTACTCTAAGAATGACAAGCACTCTAGTGGTTCGAAACACATCAAGATAAAGTATTTGGTGGTTAGAGAAATAGTCCAGAAACAACAAGTGTTAATTGAAAACCTGAGCATCACTATGATGATTGTTAATCTATTTACTAAAGATTTATCGTATAAAATATTTAAAGAATATGTTCTTAGAACGAGACTTGTGAGCAAGCCATAAAAGATATGGTGATGAATGTTTAAGTGGATGCTAGTATTAATTTTTTTTGCTTAATTAAAATTATTTGTTTCTGTTATCCTATTTACATTTATGTTTATGAATATTATAGTTGAATGCAATAACAGGAATGTCTTGACAAGACAAATTACATGAGTCATTTTGGACTATATTAGGAAAGACTAATAATGTTGTGGTATACATAATGGAGTATGACATTGATGATATATAACCATTGTTGCTCTTATTTATAGTTGGACTTAATATAGTATTATTATGTTTATTGGACTTATTAGCTTATTTTTTTTAAAATTCATAGTCATGTATAAAATATTTTTTAAAATTTTTTTGGAATCCAATTAGGTAAAATTATTTTTAAACAAATTTTATTTTTTATTTTGATTTTGAATATCTTCTAGAGAGATTACAGGTTCTCTCTCAATATCCTCTCAATATCCCTGAACTATCAATCTAAGTGGTCCTGTGAAAGGATAGAAAGAGAAGAGAAGGAGAGCCTAGTTCTCCTTATATATTAACAATAGTTTTGGATCTAAAGATGGTATTTTTGTAGATTACACAGAGCCCTTTCAGATAGTATTAAAAAGTATATATCGTAAAACAGATCAAACATTATTTGATTTCAATCCTGATATAAAAAATTATTTATATATTTTATATAACATATAATAGTTTTTACGCTCAGAGCTCGTACTATCCTATTTAGGTTCAACAAATCTACTCTATGAAAAAAGCTCGTACTATCCTATTTAGGTTCAACAAATCTACTCTATGAAAAAACACTAACAAAGTCTAGTCAGCGTAGCCATTTGATGGTCAATGTTCGAAGAGCCCCAATAACCAAGTCGTCGATGCCAAACCAAAGTAGCTGCAAGACATATGACACAAGTAACAAGGTTTTACGTATAGGAAGGACCATGTAAGCATCAACTGGTATGGCATATTAGGGAAAAGAATCGAGTGATGTCATGCATTAAAATGCTTCTTAGGGGATGTGCCCACGAAACTCCTCCTCATTAGATTCATAGCCAAAGGAATAGGCTGGTTTGGCCAGTCGCTCAAAGGTCTCGGGTGGTCTTTCGCCACCAAAGATAGTCGAAGGCTCTCATTTGGCAACAAATCCAAAATTTAGAGAGGGGTGTTCACTGAAAGTTCAGAAAGCAAGAATTAATAATGCATATAAAGAAAACCATTGAAACTATATATATTTAAAATTTTGATATATTCTATTTGCACTGATATACTGTAATGAATATTTGTTATAATCTTAGAGGCTTGATAGAAAACAAAGAATCAGCACCAGTTTGGCAAGTCTCATAGTCCCACATCAAGAAAATCAGGTTTGTTATCTCCTATTGGAGCTATAAATAAGGGTCTGGGCTTTGAAGTCAAAGGCACCACAAGAAAAATCTAAATGTTTACTTTGAGTTTAAGTTCACACTCAGTTAAATAGTTTGGGCTTGTTTAATAGATTCGGGTGTTTTATGGTCTAGGAACATCTTCCTAAACTTTGAGTTTAAGTTCACACTCAGTTAAATAGTTTGGGCTTGTTTAATAGATTCGGGTGTTTTATGGTCTAGGAACATCTTCCTAAGGTATTTGTAATAGTCCCTTTGTTATAGTAGTGATTTGCTCCTCTTTCGTCCGTAGATGTAGATCAATTGACCTAACCACGTAAATCTTTTATACTAATAGCAATGTATTATTTTATGACATGGCTAATTTGCAGTGACCAAATAGTCGTAAACTTAATGAACAATGTATCTTAATGTAATGATATGATTAGGAAGAAATCAACATGATTTATATCTTCAAATATTATTTTATATTTATTTCTATGATTATATTTTTTATTTATTTATTATATATTTAGGCCATACAACTTTTACTTAATAATTTAAATAAATAAAATATGTATGTACTTTTGAATAAATATTAAAAATATTAAATGAAAACTACATTTTTGAATATACATTATCATAAATGTTGTTGTTTAGTAAAATCGTATTTCAAAAGTTGATAATTCCCCATTTGAGCTCAAAGAGTATATATATACTTGAAAGAGAAAATAAAAGGAGATATTCCAAGTGATGGGGTTCTCCATATTCACTCCTTTCATAATCATCTTGTTTTGATTGGAAGGGCCTCCTTTCAAGATGAGAAAGCGACCCTTATGCCTGCCCTTCTCGATCGGCTTCATGAAGGAAGAAGAAGAAGATCTTACTTGATTTTGGACTCTTGGCTGTCAAAAAAAGATCTTGCCAATGCATTGAAGAAATCATGATACAAGGTAAAGAAGAATCTCGATAAACCGTGCGTTGTTATGAGATATCTTCTTATAGAATTCATCATTTTGGCATAGGACTAGGTGGTGAAGTGAGTCCGTAATGGAAAATGACAATTATCATGGTTTGCATGATTTTTTTGTCGCTTTGACAATGGGAGGTACAAACTCGGCTTTGTCGAGATACGATTTATCGTCGCTTTGACAATGGAAAGCCAATGTGGATACATTTTGGTCTTTGACTTATTCCACATATAAGACTTCCCTTATCGGTCTCAATACCTTATGGTCTTTGATTTTATTACAAAAATATTATTTATTTTTTTAATACGATGATAATAACAAACTATACAGATCTTTTTACAACTGGAAGCATTATGTATGTATTTCCCCATTACCACCGCAAGATTATTTCAAGTGTCATTGATGATTATAATCAAATCTTTGGATCTATGTTATAATACAAGTGTTATTATAGTTATTCATGATTATAAATCATCTTTCAAGTGTTATTATAATACAATCCACTAAAACATTTATCTCACAAGACATATCACTCATGACAATGACTATATTAGACAGAAAATTACAGAGTTGAGATGAAATTTCTCGGTTTTAATGTGTATTGGCTATAGTTGTTTATGCACTAAATGCTTGCCACTCATGATAATTCATAGAGATTATATTCAAAGCAGTCACAGAATTCCAATATGATATATCTTTTATATTCAGAGATTAGTCAACTCATTATATCAAGATTGATACCACACCAAATGGATTATCTAATCAAAAGATGAGGATGAATTGTCAGAATAAAACATCCTTGGCATACTGTATACACGTCAAGAACCATTTGGCTCCACACATACATTTGGACTCTTTTGTACTTTCTCGAGCTTGATTATGACCTCATGGAGCTCCAAACACAGCCTAGACACTTCAGGATTGCTCCAATAAGTGCCAATCCTCTCTACAAGCAATTTACAAGGATGATTATCGTCTAATGGAGGAAGCTCTCTTGGCATTCTAGGAACAAGAAATGGGTGCTGAAGCAGCTGTGGAATTCGCCATCTCTCGTTGCGGTCCCATGCAAGACATCTTCGCATAAGATCAATAAGCCAAGGATTGGAGACCCGCTCATATACAACCTCATGGTTCCTATCTGTAACAACCTTGAACTTGGCCCAAAAAGTCTTGTATTCTGCAAAAGGTGTTTTGCCATAGGCCATTTGATAGAGAATGCAACCAAGAGACCAGATGTCAGATGGGCGCCCACACTTGATAATGTTTCCGTTTGAGTCACACTCGTTACACATGAATGCCTCCGGAGACATGTAGTTTAGGGTTCCGACCTGCAGTGAAGCAGCCAACAGTAGTGCTACTACCTTTCCAATACATAGAAAGAAAAGAATTCAAAATGAAAATAGCTAGAGCTCTTTTGAACCTGTGCATCTCGCTGTATGTTTGTGGTATCGCTCATTATAGCTTTGGCGATGCCAAAGTCAATAAGCTTGAGTGAGCCCCTGACCAGTAGAAAGTTGGCAGGCTTCAGATCAGAGTGCACAATACGCTCCTCATGTATTGTATTAACAGCTTCAAGCATTTGCTGCAAATCATCAGATGTATATTTTAGGAACTGAACAACAAATGAAGATGACATTGATTAACATATAAACACATCCACTCACTGAGATGGTGCAAATCACATAGCATGTAAAATATTTAGTAATTAAGCCTAGCATCAGATTTTTTTCCTCTTAAATATTAGCTTCCTGCACTGCTTAACCAGACAATTTGCCCTCCTCAAATTAGACTCCTATGTTTTGGACCCAAAATCAGCTAATTAAGGAAAATGATGAATTACCTGCCAATAAAATCGTAGCCAATTCTCATCTATTTTACAACCTGAAGTATTGATCTCCTTCCACTTCTGTGAAAGCATGTGAGCTAGATCTATTTCTCCATACTCAAGCACCATGTAGATACACTCATCATCCTTCACTCTCTTGTCCTTGATATTCACAGATTCATCGGCAACTTCTTGAAATAAAGTTTTATCTGTCACCTGCATATCATACTCACAAGCATTTATGGTGAGAAAATACCTTGAGAAAATCCATAGATGAATGAAAAGTGTTTGTTGGCCCTCTGTACAATATATAATCCAGAGTCTAGCTTGAGTTATGAGGATTGCCATGACCATTGCAACATATAAGTTATCCTGCATAGCGCAGCAAGGCATTTTTGTGCAAGAAAAAGTTGGGTATGCCCATGTGCCACGAAACCTTGGAGTTAACTAAAGGAAAATTTTAATTTTGCTTTCTTTTGCATGATGTATTGCTTCTCTAATTATTAAGATGAAAGTATAAACCGGAAGCACTGGAATAAATCATCAACAGGATGCAGTTTAAATCAAATGTCAAAAAATGGGAGAGATCCTTGTGGACCAATAACAAATATATTATCTGAGCTCATACAAGAAGAGTATGAAGAAAGAGCCGGTTAACTGAAAGATTAAAAACTTTTAGTATTTACGTGCAATTTAAAGAATGAGATCAGATGTATTAATTTTTTTTGTCTTTGATTCTTTTATATAGAAAGAAACTGATGGTCGCTTCTTTACATTTACCTTGCAGAAATGAAGTTTTTTTGGAGGAGATGGCTTGAAACATCATAGTTCTTGAATCAAATACACATTACACCATTTGTTAAAAAGATTTTGGCAGGTAGGAAGTTTTACTTTCCAAACACACAAATTTATTGTCTCAGTTTCTACTTTAATTTTTTTACAAAAAAACAACAGAAACATTTTCACAAAGAAATTCTCAAACACATCTGATGCCTCAGTTTTCATCTTTTCTTGTAGCACAGGAAGCACAAAACAAAAGCAGTGCCGAACAGGCTGTTCGCCATCCTCTCTACTTTAGGCAAAACAAGAATAACCCAGATTGAGTCAATGCATACACTTTTCACTGAATCCTGTACTTGCAGATAGGTAGATTGAATTTGAACAATATCAATTGATGAACTCTGTCCAGTTTTTTTTTTTTTCTTTTTCCTTCCCAGGAGTGACCATTGTTGAAAATTGGCAAATACCAAATAATTAACTTAGAAGTGGCAAATGCATTGTTGTCAGAATAGTTTATAGACTAGGCATGAGATCCATCCAGAGTTTGAATAACTAAGTCCATGGTAAAGTTTAAAAGCAATATATGTACATGTTCAATGATACATGTCAAGGCTGATAGCAAAAGTTTCAATATGGTGTCCAATAGATGGTAGACAAACTAAATAGTCAAAGAGCTGACCTCTATAGCACACATCAGACTTTGGTATTTAATAAGATAATTAATAATAATATATATTTTCTTGTCTTCATATGCAATTTCTGGCAAGTAACCTAATAAACCCCAACCAAGAGAACTTGGGGGCAACCTATCAATTAAAAATCATTCTTCAAATGTATTCTTACATACATGAGTTCTGATCAGGAGAGAAGTTAATGCTTGAGTATAATTATGAAGCATCAAAATTTAATTCAAGCAGTAATCTTAAGAAAGGAACATCTGCAACCACAGTGTGCAATATGACCATATGTTTTTCAGATGCTACCCGTTAGTGTCAAAATAAGATAATTTAGATCTATGCAACAAAAACTTAGGCAGAAAAAATTGTTGCTTTCACATACGAATCATCATGTAGAGCCAATAATGCCATGTTTTTTAATTCATATAAACAGGATAATTATTTTGCAAGTTTTTTTTTTTACCTCATAGTCAATAAGTTGAATAATGTTGCTCTTTCCCTTCAACTTGTTCAGATACTCGATCTCTTGACAAAATCCATAGGCAGTGGGATAGTCACGTCCTTTAAGCCTTATCTTCTTCAAAGCATATATAGTACAATCTGATGATATTACCTTGTGAACTTCACTACTTCCTCCACTTCCTATCTTACCAAGCTTTTGATAAAGCTTCCCATTAACTTTGAAAAATACATTTGGATCATACTTCTTTTTTTGACGAGACTTCTCAACTTTGCTTGACTGAGAAGGGCATACTTCGATATTTGAAGATGGGTTATTTGTCAATGGAGCTTGAGATGGCAGATAGTTAGCATCACCACAAAGCCCTTTCTCCTTAACACTTTCAGCCAAATGAAGATTGTGTTGACGATCAGTATCCCAATCACAGCCATTCTTGATGGCCCCTAGCTCTTCCATAGGAACATGATCCTTAATACTTGATGACACCTCTTTAGCAGAAGAAGACACTTGAGTTAAGAAGGAAGTCTGCCCAGCTGGCTGAGCATGTGTGGACTGAAATGTTGGACCCGTGTTAACCGACAATGAAGTGACACATGAAGAATCCAGAACTGAACATCTAGCCATTGGTTCCACATAACACTGATCATGCTTAGGTTCTTTTGTATTTTCTAACAAGCTAGTGCCTCCAAACTTCATGCTGGTCCCAAACACCTCCAGATTTCCATGATTTTGCAGCTTTAAATCCTGATCATTTGTCCCCACCTGAGTTCCCAAGTAGCTCTCCACCCCTGTCAATGCGAGAGAATGCAAGAAAGAAGAAATGGTCTCCATTTTACCATCAGTGTTCAAGTGTGTACCTAGGCAAAAGTAAGAGAGACAAAATGAACTAAAATCTCATCTAACCCGGACTCCGAGAGTTCCAGTCACTGAGAATTAGTTTAAAAATTCACATACTCTGAAAAGTTAAAATTTCCTTCTTCATATCATTGTCCATTAATGCATGTGGAGGTGGCACTTGAGATGACATAACTACCAAGGAGGACTGCTTTCGATCAGCCATCAAGTCAAAGTTGCTCTTCTGCAAGCCAAAAGAGCTTGCTTTATCATCCCCAGCAACAGTTAAAGTTTCAGTAACCGAAGGGGGGTTGATCGAGGCATCCTCCAGCAGACCAGCCACAGCAATTGCACGGTTTTCCCTCTGATCAATTGGTGCTTTCACTAACCTCCTTACTCCGACAACCGATCCAGTCGGTAGAACAGCCTTTGCAGTCTCGTTCGTGGTTATGGTAGACATCGAGGCCATGCTGTCCGATGGCTCAGTTTGAGGAACCAAGACACGAGTCGCCCGACAGATTTTAGACTCCATGCCTCCTGAACACCTCTCAGAAAATAAACAAAAAGAACATCAAGAAACAAATAAAAAGCCAAAAAATCATCAAGTACAGAACCAAAAACCCTAACTTTTTTACCCAACATCAAGCAAAACTACTTCAAATCCCCCAGTGTACACTCGAGACAAACTCTTTTACTAAAATAAAGCATGAATAACCCTGATCCACTACGGAGCAACCTTCTTTGACAAACACCAAGCAAACCTACCATCAATTTTGTTTGGTAGCTATGAAATGAACCGATATAGGGCAGACGAAAGACAAAAAGAACAATGAAGTGATATTACCAAGACGTCTGTGGCGCTTGAAGACAGCATGAGCCTGACGGAGGAACTCGGGGGGAGAGAAGGTGCATGAGGAAGAGGAGGAAGAGTGGGTGAAGTTGGCGTCGGCGGCGCTGGGACGGTCCGAAGCCGGAGGCGCCTGAAGGTTAGCCTTCCGATCCATGCGCGTCGGAGCCCAACGGCATCTCGCCGGGGACCAAAGGCAGCTAAAGGGCGGCGGACAGGTGGCTCGGGACGCAGAGATCGAGTGCGGAAATATCCTCTCCTCGTCCGAATCGCATCGTCTCCGACACCGGTGGAAGTGAGCAAAGGGGAAGGGTAGCTTTTAAAAACCGGCGGAACTCCGCTCCATTACTCATCCTACCCCTTCGTTATAAGCTTTAAGATGCGTGCATGATTTATTGTCTCGATTTTTATATTTTAAAAAGTTAAATTGGTATTGTGATTAAGAAAGTGAAACAATTAGCTTTATTTATCATGTCCATTTTATTAATAAAAATATTAAAAAAATGATTAAAAAAAAATTTAACGTTTGATGGCGTCGTCGTTGGCGGCAGTGGCAATGCCATTGCCTTGTTCCTGAATGCCTTTCGATCCATCTCTCCCTTCACCTTCCCGACCTCTCCTTCACTATCGTCGTCACCCCCTTCGTCCCCTCTCAGATCAGGTTAAAGCGCTTCTCTTATTGTCTAATTTATCGACGCTAGGACGATGATGTCACCAAAAGTGGCTCCATCGTCCTCAACCCGCCAAGAAGGATTCCTCTAACGATCTTAGATTCATAACCTTCATTAACAATTCTGCAAACAGTGCCAACAAAGGGTCACCCTTCTCTGTGTACTATTAATCGAGCTATGCAAGATCACCATCGATGGAAAGAAGGTCAGAATCCCTCGCTCTACCCTTGTCCCCAACCCTAGCACAACGATGGTGCCGTCGTCGACTTTAGCACCACATTCACCTACATGGTCCCACCAGCCTATGCTTACCACAATCGTGCATCGCATTGTCACGGACAAAGTTCTAAACAAGATGTTTGATGTAATACTTGTGTATGCTCATATCTTTCTATTTGTTCATGCTTTGCACAACATGTAGAGAAACGATCGAAGCTTAACAACCCCATTTTAGTTGGGTTTAGTGGCCTTCTTAGGCTTATAAATAAATGTTGTATCATGTGGACACTTATGAGAGATATTCGGTCTATAATGGACCATTTTGATCCTTTGTTGTGCAACCATTCAGAGCTTGTAAAATATATTTATAATTTGCATTTTCTATGAAATGTTTTTGAAAATGTTTGCTTGTGGATCCTAAGTGAGGCATTTTCTCTAACCCGTTTTATCTTTTGTAGGTCCTAAGAGACCATGGGAGGCTTCGAGGAGGCTGACTTTTACGGATAGACACGTAAGGGTGCCGTACGACTTAGGCAAAACTAGCTAAGTCCGTGACAGATGGTATCAGAGTAGGACAAGCACTCATAGGAACACTTGGCATGCAAATGTGGGGGATCTAGCAGGGTTGTGTTGAGTGCAGTTAGCACACACGTGACCGTTTGGGGGGAAAAAGGGAATGGAGATATAGGGAAAAGAAGTTGCTCATAGGAGCGGGCATCTGAGAGTGGCATTCAGAGGAATAACCAACCCTTCACGCAAGAGGCGCCACGAGGACAAGCAAGCTGGGAAGAATGCGGAGCGCACAAAGGTTGGGATGGCTAAGTTTGAGTTATGGCTCAACGTTGACAACTATACTTGATGGTGCTCAAGGCAAGCGAGGTGCTTGGTAAATGATGAGACCATGCAAGGTGGAATGAGTTGCTCAGCGACCGAAAAAGTTGTGCAAAGCTCACAAATGTGAGGGAAATTGCTAACTCGAAGAATTCGGTACTCATGTATGGGCTTGTATCTGGACGATGGAATATTCGCGGCCATCCCAAGGCGATCGAAACTTGGCGCCATGGAGCATTGAAACTTTCTCTTCGGCATGTGAAGGATACGTCCGTAGGAGGCTGAAATGTGCAGCGAGTTCAGTATATTGCTAAGCCTTAAGTGGTGCAGTGGGGGCTATATTGACATGGAGTCACAATTTAACAAGTACATTTGCAAGAGGCAGAATAATGCACAGTTTGTTTAGCAAATCGGAGTAGTTTAAGGGGATGGTGGTCTCTGAAACTTTCAGAGAGAAAGAAGCATAGAGAGATGTTGCTCCAATGGGACAGTTATCCAGGAGGGATAGATCCTGGTTCTCCAGAGGGATTAATCATATACAACAAACCGCACATGTTTAGGAGGAGTACCTCAAAAAAAAAAAAACAACAACTCCAAGAAGCTCAATGAACTGAGCGAGCAGTGAAGAGTCGTCGCATGATCTCACTTGAGAGAATGCATTGGTGAATGCATTATAAGATCAAATAGGGGAGCGACCCAAAGTAACACAAATGAAGGCACACTTGGAGTCGATATGGAGATCGAACTCAAGGGAGGGCTAACCCGTGGAATGGTGGGCATGAGGGCCACCATCAACTCAATGCAAAACGAGGAGCGGAGTAACTTGGGTGTAACTTGGTGAAGTGCCCAAGCCGCATGAAGGGAACCAGCATAGAAAATGGAATATGGAGCAAAGGCACAGAGCTTTCCTTAGACAAAGGTTAAGGACATGAACTCTTACAAAGGCAAGAGCAGAATCATGTTGTTCTATGGGTCCTTCATTCTGACGGAGTGAACTCATCTTGCATGGTGCCAAAGATGAAGGGAGCTTCTGGGCACATGTACCTTATCTCGAAGAAGCATTTGACGGAGGAACTAAGGTGATTCAACTTGTGGAGGTGAAGTTGGGTTCAGAAGGCCTTGTCATGGGACAAGAGGACACGGAGGCGGGTACTCTTGAAGAATATGCCACAGTGTTGCCATTCAAGTTGCCATGAAAGAAGGGTGCACAGCGGAGATTGTGCTAGTAGGGGCAAAGGCCTAGGATCCAAACAATGGTGCACCATTTTCAGTGAAGTCAATGGACTTCGGGAGCTACTAAGTGACGGACTGTCCTAAGGCGGTGCTTCATCTAGGTGTGACCCAAGAGCGGGTGGATGAAGGTTGATTTCCAAAGAAATGAACAAAATCAAAGGTGATAGAGATCCTGCGATGTATTGGCAAAGGCCACACATGGAGGGATCATAATTTGTGTTCATCCCACATGGATCAGAATACAATAGAGATATCACTAGGAGGCGACATGGTGCAACGGATCATAGTGGAATAGTTCATAGCAATGCGATACACACGACATAGTCCTATGAGGGACTATGTCATATAGAGGTATGATCGGGAGCTACTAGGAGCTCCACTTCGGTGAACAACACGACGGCAAGAAGAGCTATGAATTTAAGGAGTAAAGGCCATGGTACTGTAGAGGCGGGTCTTCCATGCGTGCATCGAATCTTGCATCAGATGAAAGCTTTAGTTATCAGCATATGGAGGCTGTGTTCCACCGAGGGAAAAGTTCGAATGCAAGTACTAGTGAGTCCCATGGGAGGACTTGATCATGTAGAGGTATGATCGAAGCAGCTAGATAGTTGGACTGCTCTAGAACCCATATTCGCTTAAGGGAGCCTAGTAAGTTAGAGGACAAGGTCGAATGAGCAAACGTTGCTACCAAGGAAGCTAAGGAGAATAGAATCAATGCAAACCCTACAAGTGATGGCAGAGGGCATGCATGGGAGTTGCAGTCTGTCTTTCTATCGACCAAAGAGATCTACTTGGAGAATACAAAGATGTTGAAGCAGGGGGTCGAAAGGGGCGAGGAAGCGACGACAAGTCCAGAGGGACTTAGCTACCCAAAATCAAGCATGAATTAGAATAGAGGTGGACTCGGAGGAGTGCCACAGAGACATATCTACTGATCATGAAGAAAAGGGATGCAGATGCGAGGCGATGGATAGTAGGGCCATGGGCATGACAACGTCATGGTACCACAAAGGCGGGACTTCCGTGAAAGTCATTGATCCCTTGCTCTCATAGAGGGAGAGCAGTTGGTCATGAAAGGGGTCGAGGAGGTAGAGCATACAAAGGCAAACTCCAAGTACCGAGACAAGGCTAAAGGGCAGAGGCCAAAGGACTTCGTAAGACCGATGTCAATGAGCTTCTCATCAAGATAGCCGAAAGTGAAGGACTTCGGGTCATGCAAGAGTGCACGACCAAGGAACGAAGCAATCAGTACGCGGTACTGTTTCTTTGCTACTCAGTGGAGTAGGCGGCAGGGTTGATGGAGAAGACGG
Organism: Musa acuminata AAA Group; assembly: GCF_036884655.1. Lineage (NCBI taxonomy): Eukaryota > Viridiplantae > Streptophyta > Magnoliopsida > Zingiberales > Musaceae > Musa > Musa acuminata. Next base: position 37,175,383 of record NC_088334.1, read on the forward strand.
TACAATCTTAGAGGCGACCAAATCTATTAGAGAATTACTCTAAGTTGGGGTGAAAACTTTCTGCATTCTAGAAGTTCGATGGCATTGAGAAGGTGAATCATAGTAGCTAACTCAATGCAAGGAGTGCAAACACTTCGAGTGCTTCAGAAGTGTGAGCATAGAGCAGGTGAAGGCCAGTAACTAGCTCGATGTATAGAGTATGTCCCTTGAGGAGGCGGGCAAAGTCAAATAACTATTGTCTTCTCAACTCTTAAGAGAATGAGCGAAACCTGTCACGCCCCCCCAAATTATCACATTCAGGAAGTGTGACCTTGTCTAAAATCAATAATATTATAATTCATCATCAATTCAATCCAGGATCCAATCTAACAATTTGAGGATACTAAGAATCCTTCAAAAATCAATATTCATAATTCATAAACATGTACGTTACATAAATCATAATCCACTTCACTTAGAGATTCACAAAATCCAAAGGCAACTCAACTAAACATCAACCACAACACAAATCCATAAACATAGAAGTATATACAATCACAAAAAGATAATTATTTACCATGAGTTCTTATCCTTATACAACTTAAACTTATCATTCCATACACATGAGCGGTCCTTTAAACTTTTGCAACACATAAGTATCAACAGATCCTTAACATTACATCAGAAGTAAAGTTTACTATACAACAAAAACCATCATCCAACAAAATTAGCTCAAAAATCTTCTAGCCTTTCACTGCTTTAACCCAATTCTAGCTTTTCAGTGCGTGACAAGCTACCCTGAAAAATTTATATAGCAATGGGGTGAGCATAAAGAGCTCAGCAAGCGTCTAACATATCCATGGCGATAGGAGAAGTTCAAGCAGGCTTAGTATCAAGTTACAAAAGTAGAAATACAAGTGTTCATTTGAAGTCATCTCATTTGATATAAAATCACAAAGGTTTACCTCGTTCAAAAATAGGCATTAGACATAACAATAGGAGAAAGGAAATTGGAGCATTTCATTGGCAAAAGAAGCATTTAGGCATGTATCAAATGGCACATGAAGCATTTAGGCGCACATCAAAGGCATAAGAGTGTTTGGGGGCATAATAATGACAAACGAAACACTTCAAAGTATAACAAGTGAATCAAATAATAAACACAAGCTGTATGTCATTTTTGATGTAGCATGTATTCCATTCTTATCCAAAGCATAATATGAACTCATAAACAAAGCTTTGGATATCATATCAATAAACATAGAGGACGCTGTGGGACCACATACATAATGTGATTCATCCATTTCTGGATGACCACCAAGCATAAGTCTCCCACGTCTGGGAGCTCCATCCACCCACGTCTAAGTGAAGTCAATGGGGCCGGTAGAGCAATCGCGGGCTCTAAGCATAACTCCCTTTACCATTTCTGGCAAAGGTTCACAATATCCCACAAGACACCAGAGTACAAAAGGGTAGTATGAACAATAACATTGACACATATCAGAAGCACATGCGGAACAACGAAGATATGCATGTGCCTTTATCAAACAAGGAAATACAAACAAAGCATTACATAATAAATTTCAGTTATACAATAATTTCAGGATGAACAATACAAGAACTTCAAAGGACTAATATAAAGCTCAATTGAAGAAGAATTTAGCAGAAATCATATTTCCAATAGGATGAAAATTGAATAGGCAAAACTCAACAAAGTTTTCAATTCTGATAGAATTTGAATGGTACATGTCCTGAATTGTTTGAGTGACCAAGCATGCTCCAAATCACTAAAAATAGATGTTATTGGAAAGCTGTATCAATCTATTTTCGGATGAACTCAGATTTATAATTTTTTGAGTTCTTAACAGGAAGTTACAACAAATAGAGTAAAGGAAGGTCAGAATTGATCATCTCTGTTTTGCAGAATTGATAGAGTCAATTTAAATAGATGTTTTAGAAGGCAAACGTACTTCAAAATTACTAAATTATATGTTAAAAGAAAGATATGTGAATCTAGTTTCAAAAGAACAAAGCTTTGTATAATTCAGAATTTTCTCTAGAGAGTTATGAGCAATTTAGTAACAAAAGGTCAGATATTTCAGTCCCTATTTTGCAGAATCTGTAGGGTTAATTGAAATAGAAGTCTTAGTAGGCATTTAAACTCCAAATCATTCAATATTAGTTTCAAAATAAAGATATTTGAGTCTACTTTCAAATGGATTAGGTTTTGCCTAAATCAGAGTTTAGTGCTAAAAGTTATATCCAAAACAATGTATAGAAGTCAGATTACCAAAAAAATTTCAGATTCATGGCTTTGTATCAAAAGGAAAGAACGGTTTGGTACTAAGCTGAAATCTTTTGAATTATGAAGAATTAAAAGGAAAACAAAAATTAGGAATTCTGTAGGAAGAGGTTAGGACACTTGCCTTAGATGAGTTTGATTCCCAAATATAGGGAGTTGATGCAAAACCTCAAACAAAGTTTCCTCATCTTCTTCTCCTTCTTCTTCTTCTTCTTCTTCTCTTCTTCTTCTTCTCCTCAAACTAACGTTGGCTGAAAAGTTTCTTTTTAATGGTGTCTTAAATTACTTAGGTTTGGCTCATGCTAAAATAGTGAGGTGGCAAGTATGCATGGGGGTTTAGGTGTCAACTTTAGAATAAATGCTAAGTGGCTCATCCTTGTTAATGACACTTGTCCTCTATTTTATTTTATTTTTTTATTTACTCAATTCTGAATATTCTATAAATCATCTCAAACTTTTAATATTTACTCTTAGGTCCTTAGCCATAAACTTTAATATAATATTATTTTAATAAAAAAAATTATTAAATAATCCTCATATTTACAAATAAGCATTTACTAATTTTTTTTTTTTAAATAGGGGATGTTACACTTGAGAACTACACATATGATTTGGTAAAGTTGCCTAAAGAGAAGAAAGCTCTCAAGAATAAATGGGTTTACAAATTGAAGTCCGAAAATAATAGCTTACAACAAAGATACAAGGCACGACTAGTTGTGAAAGGATTCAGTCAAAAGAAAGGTATTGACTTTGAAGAAATATTTTCTCCAATTATAAAAATGTCATCTATCCAAGTTGTTCTTAGTTTAATTGCCCACTTAAATTTAGAAGTTGAGCAACTTGATATGAAAACAACATTTCTTCATAGTGACATAGAAGAAGAAATTTACATGAAGCAACCAGAAGGTTTCAAAGTTAAGGGAAAAGAAAATCTGGTATGTAAGCTTAGAAAAAGTTTATATGGACTCAAACAGCACCTAGATAGTGGTACAAAAAGTTTGATTCCTTTATGATAAGCTAAGGGTATAATAGAACCACATCTGATCATTATGTGTTTATGAAGAAATTTTCAGATAATGATTTCATTATTCTCCTACTATATGTTGATAATATGCTGGTTATTGGCCATGATGCTGGTAAAATTGAAAAGCTTAAAAGAGAGCTAAGTAAGTCTTTTGCCATGAAAGACTTGGGATCGATGAAATAAATACTTAGCATGAAGATTCTTTATGATAGGAAGAAATAGAAGATTTGGTTATCTCAGGAGACCTACATTGAAAATGTTCTTGAAAGATTCAATATGAGTAAAGCCAAAGCAGTTGGTTCTCCACTTGCAGGTCATTTCAAGCTTAATTCGAAACAATGTCCTACGAGTGAGAAAGAAAAAGAAGAAATGTCCAAAGTGCCTTATTCATTTGTAGTAGACAATTTGATGTATGCTATGGTTTGTACTAGGCCAAATATAGCTTATGCAATTGGAGTTGTCAGCTGATTTCTCTCTAATCCTGGAAAGGAACATTGGACAATAGTGAAATGGATATTAAGATATCTAAGAGGTACTTACAGGTTGTGTTTATGTTTTGGCAGTTATGAACCTATGTTAGAAGGTTACACAGATGCAAACATGGTAGATGATACTAATTTCAGGAAGTCCACTTCGGGATTCTTGATGGCATTTACAAGGGGAGCAGTCTCTTGGCAATCAAAGTTATAGAATTGTGTTGCTCTATCAACCACAAAAGCAGAATACATAGTAATTACTAAAGCCTGCAAGGAAACTTTATGGATGAAAATATTTCTATAGGAATTGGGCTTAAAACATGAAGGATATACTGTTTACTGTGATAGTCAAAGTGTCATTCACTTCTCTAAGAATTCAACATACCATTCCAAATCCAAGTATATTGATGTGAGATATCACTGGATTCGTGATGTGCTTGAGATGAAAGAATTGCACTTGGAAAAAGTGCATATCAATGAGAATGGATCAGATACGTTGACAAAGTCTTTGCCTAAGGAAAAGCTTGAAGCATACAGGCGAAGAGCGGGTTTAGTATAACCCACCATATAAGCTGGAGGGGGAGAATTGTTAGGTCCAGCCCATATGTGGGCTTGGATAATTTGGCCTTTTGAGCCCAAATTAATTATTAAAAAGAAAATGAGAAGACGTGAGGGCAACGGGTGCAGCGAGAGCACACAGAACTGTGGCAACGCATGGTGAGAGAAAGGAACAGAGAGAGGAGGAGAAAGAAAATTAGGATCTTGAGTTTTTCACTTAACGATCAGTAGCCAAACATTGTTAGTTTTAGCCTAAATTTTATGCAAAGAATCCTTGTAGCAAGCTCTACAGTTATAATGGTGTTGATCTATAGTTTATCATCTCTGAGGTACTTTTCTACTATACCCACTTTGTGAGATCTAAAATTCTCTTATAATGAAATTCATAAGATGAATATATGCTATTATTGAGCCAAGATATATGATCTTGATGTTATTGTGATCCTCTTGCTATTTTAGAGAAGACTTATTGTAAACCTGTTATTATTATTATTGATAGTAGAAGTTTGAGGGGGCTACGGTCCCATAGTTTTTCTCATATTGGGTTTTTTACGTTAAATATTTGGTCTCACTGTGTGATTGATTTATCACTCTACTGTTTATGTTGTTCTGGTTAATATTTATATTTTAATATCAAATTAGTATTTTGATGATGAACTCATTTTGATATACAAAGAGGAAAAAAAATTATTCCACTTTAATACATTTTTCCTAACAGATCTTGTTCCTAAAATAATTTAAAGGGTTCTTTATTCATTTCTCTAAGTCCTCGTGCAATCCTTACCTAAAACATGAATGCAAGGCAAGGCACAAGTCATTAAATTTACACAGTGTTGCTAAGTTTCGACTCCTTCGACCTGAATTGAGTTGATAATCAGTTTATATGAAACTGAAGCCATTTTTGATGAATGATTAAATGTGGCAACGCAGTCATAAGATCGAGAGAGATGTGCAAACAATTGGATTTAGTTTTCTTTCTAGCTCTAGCCCACAACATTCAGGCCTCCTGATAAGACATGTTTGATTCATTTTTCTCCCAAATTTCATTTGATTTTATGATTACAATGCCTCATATGAATTACTTCATATGTTGCGGGAATAATTCTGTACTCTGCCATTTTATTTTTTCTCAACAAACTTTGTTAGGCAATCTTTCGCACATCTCTCTATCTAGAAATTCCGAGTTACCCTGAATGTGCTCTAATGTCATCATTATTCACTTGGATTCATTTCTCCCTCGACCTCACTTGTATGGGCAAAACAAAGTGAACAAACAATGAACTGACAACCAGAAACTATCTCACTTCCTAGAAGAAGCTCCATAGGTTGATGTCTTCTGTCTCCTCAAATGCCTCCCAAGAAGAGACCATTGGGTTGATAACATGATCCATGCCCTTTGGTGACCGGAAATCTCCAACATCGATCCAAGACATCGATATTTCCGCTCATCGTCTAAGAAGTCAAGCTCGTCATCATTGACAGATGACCCTCGCTTGTGTCTGATGATGGAGAAGGCTAATAAGGAGGAGGAGACGGTGATTGAATGGTTGTCGTGCCGGTGGCAAAGGGCTTGGTAGTTGTGGCCTTGGCCACGGCAGCTGCAACTCTTTCGATGGACTTTGGGGACATGACAGTGGCAGGAAGGTGGTGAAGGTGGGAAGTAGGAAAGTTGAGGGCAGTTGATGAGCCTTAGAGATACATGAGGGTCATGTCATAAGTCTTTACTGTTATTGATTTAATTGATTTTGCTTAAGTTGTGTGGTATCCTTGCATGTCTATCCACAAAGGTCAATCTCCCTGAAACCTCTCATGGTCTCTTAGAACTTATAAAAGAGAAAACGGGTTAGAAAATAGACTTTACAATCTCCCTGAAACCTCTCATGGTCTCTTAGAACATTTCAGAAAATACTTCATAGCCAATGTAAATTACAAATAGACTTTACAAGCTCTGAACGATTGCACAACAAAGAGTCCAAAATAGTCCACTATAAACCGAACATCTCTCATAAGTATCCACATGATACAACATTTATTTACAAGCCTAAAATGACCATCAAACCCAACTAAAAATGGGGTTGTTAAGCTTTTGACCATCCTTCTATATGTTGTGTAAAGCACGAACAAACCAAAAGGCATAGACAAACATAAGCATTACATTAAATATCCCGTTTAGAGTTTTGTCCGTTACATTCTCCCCCGCTTATTCCTTTGACATCCTCATCAAAGCCTTTGTCGACGTTGCAACTCCTCACCTTTGCTGAGTCTTTAATCTTCTGCTCCGGCTACAATGCACCTCATGGCTCTTAGTTGCTCTCCGCTATTGTTGTTGTGTAGTTGAACTTTTGATCTGCTATGCTACTTCAACTCACCAATGACTCTAACTCTAGTATAGGGTTGGTTGAGTTATGTTAATCCTGATTGGTTCCTACGGATTCTTCAGATGAAGGAAAAGACCATCCTTACTATACGTTAGTATCTCAAATGCCTTATGCTGCTTGAATTGGGTAGATGTTTATTGGAGCTTTAACGAGCATTGTCTCACAAACTTTTGAAGTTTTTGGGTCCTTCCTTTATAAAATTTGTTCATTGACTCTTCTTTCACTTAGTTGTCACTTCCAAGTAGGTTCGCATCACTTCCACTTTCGATTGACATTCTGTTGGGAAATAAAGCGGATAATCTACTCTTAGTAGCACTAATCACTAGTGAGGATTTGATAACTACTATCTTTCATTTTACTTCTTTGAATGGTTTTTGAGAATATGCAGAGCTCCTTTGCTGGATAGCTAAGAGAATTGGGGTACTCGGTTTCTCCCATTCTCTTAAGAGTTGAGAAAGCAAAGATTACTTAACTTCGCCTGCCCCCCTCGAGGGTTATACTCTATGCATCGAGCTAGTTACTAACCTTCGCCCTTTCTTTACTCACACTTTTGAAGCACTCGAAGTGTTTGCACTCCTTACATTGAGTTAGCTACTGTGATTCACTTTCTCAATGCCATCAAACTTCTGGAATGCAGGAACTTTTCACCCCAACTTGGAGTAAGTCTTTAATAGTTTTGGTCGCCTCTAGGATTGTATCGTCTTCTCCATCAACCTTGTCACCTATTCTACTGAGTAGCAAAGGTTGCACGACCCGAAGTTCTTCACTTTCGGCTATCTTGATGAGAAGCTCATTGACACTGATCTTATGAAGTTCTATAACCTCTACCCTTCAGTCTTGTCTCAGTACTTGGAGTTTTCCTCTGCATGCTCCACCGCCTCAGCCCCTTTCACGATCAAGCTCTCTCCCTCCATGAGAGCAAGGGATCAATGACTTCACGGAAGTCCCACCTCTATGGTATCATGGCATTGCGATGCCCATGACCCTACTATCCGTCGCCTCGTATCTGCATCTTTTTCTTCATAATTGGTAGATATATCTCTGTAGCACTCCTCCGAGTCCACCTTCATTCTAACCAATACTTGGTTTTGGATAGCTAAATCCCTCTAGACTCGTCGTCGCTTCCACACCCCTTTTGACCCCCTGCTTCAATACCTCTATGTTCTCCTAGTAGATTCCCTTAATCAATAGAAAGATAGATTGCAACTCTCATGCATGGCCTCTACCATCATATTGTAGGGTTCGCACCGATTCTATTATTCTTAGCTTCCTTGGTAGAATAATAGAATAATAGAATGAGAGTTCGCACCGATTGCAACTCTCATTCTATTATTCTATTATTCTAACATTCGCTTGCTCGGCTTTATCCTCTGCTCCCTTAAGCGAATATAGGCTTTAGAGCAGTCAAACTCTCTAGCCACTCTGATTATACCTCTGCATGATCAAGTCCCTCTCATGGGACTCACTGATACTTGCATTCAAACTTTTCCCTCGATGGTACACAACCCCCCATATGCTGATGACTAAGGCTTTCATCCGATGAAAAATTCGATGCACGTACAAAAGACTCGCCTCTACGGTACCATGACTTTCACTCCTTGAATCCATAGCCCTTTTTGCCGTTATATTATTCACCAAAGTGGAGCTCCCGATCATACCTTCGTATGATATAGTCTCTCACGGGACTAGATTCATGTATATCGCATTGCCATGAACTATTCCACCATGATCCGTTGTACCATGTCGCCTCATGGTGACTTCTCCATTGTATTCTAATCCTTGTGGGATGAACTCATATTGTGATCTCTCATTGTGTTGTCTCTTCCAACACATCACAAGGCCTCTTCTATCTTCGATTGTGTTCGCTCCTTTGGCAATCGACCTTCGTCCACCCGCTCTCAGGTCACACTCAAACAAAGCACAGCTCTAGGACAGTCCATCGCCTAGTAGCTCCCAAAGTCCATCAACTTCGTTGAAATTGATGCACCATTGTTTAGATCCTAGGCCTCTGCCCCTACCAACATAATCTCTGCTGCGCACCGCTTCCTTCATGGCAACTCGAATGGCAGCATTGTGGTATATTCTTCATGAGTACCCACCTTCATATCCTCTTGCCCCATGCCAAGGCCTTCTGAACCCAAATTCGCTTCCGCAAGTTGAGTCGCCTTGGTTCCTCCATCAAATACTTTACCGAGATAAGGTGTATGTACCTAAAAGCTCCCTTTATCTTTGACACCATGCAAGATGAGTTTGCTCCATTAGAATGAAGGACCTATGGAATGACATGATCCCACTCTTACCTCTTCAAGAGTTTATGTCCTTGACCTCTATCTAAGGAAAGCTTTGTACCTCCGCTCTATTTCCATCTTAATGCTAGCTCCCTTTATACAGCTTGGGTACTTCGCCAAGTTACACCCAAGTTGCTTCGCTCCTCGATTTGCATTGAGTTGATGATGGTCCTCGCACCCACCATTCCACGGGTTAGCCCTCCATTGAGTCTGATCTCCATATCGACTCCAAGTGTGTCTTTATCTTGTATTGCCTTGGTGTCATGGATAAAATTCTAAACATAAATGTTTGATGTAATACTTATGTATGTCCATGTCTTTTGGTTTGTTCATGCTTTGCACAGTATGTAGAGGGACGATTGAAGGCTTAAAAGTCTCATTTTAGTTGGGTTTGGTGGCCTTCTTAGGCTTGTAAATAAAAGTTGTGTCATGTGGACACTTGTAAGAGATATTCAGTCTGTGGTGGATTATTTTGACCCTTTGTTATGCAACTATTCAGAGCTTGTAAAGTCTTTTTGTAATTTGCATTGTCTATAAAGTGTTTTCTGAAATGTTTGGTTGTGGATCCCGAGTGAGGCGTTTTCTCTAACTCGTCTTTTATTTTGTAGGTCCTAAGGGACCATGGAAGGTTTCAACGAGGCTGACCTTTGCGGACAGACACGCAAGGGTACCGCATGACTTAGGCAAAACCAGTTAAGTCCATAACAGATGGTATTAGAATGGGACAAGCACTCATAGAAACACTTGATATGCAAATATGGGGGACCTAGCGAGGCTACGTTGAGGGCAATCAGCACACGCGCGACCATTTGGGGGAAAAAGGGAATGGAGATATAGGGAAAAGAAGTCGCTCATAGGAGCGGGCATCTGAGAGTGGCATTCAAAGGAATGGCCAACCCTTCGCGTAAGAGGCACCACGAGGACAAGCAAGCTGGGAAGAATACGGAACACACAAAGGTTGGGATGGCTAAGTTTGAGTTATGGCTCAACGTTGACAACTATACTTGATGGTGCTCAAGGCAAGTGAGGCGCTTGGTAAATGATAAGACCATACAAGGTGGAATGAGTTGCTTAGTAACCAAAAGAGTTATGCAAAGCTCACAGATATGAGGGGAATTGCTAACTCAAAGAATTCGATACTCATGTATGGGCTTGTATGTGGACGATAGAATATTCGCAGCCATCCTAAGGCGACCAAAACTCGGCGCTATGGAGCATTAAAACTTTCTCTTCGGCATGTGAATGATACATCCGTAGGAGGCTGAAGTGTGCAGCGAGTTTAGCATGTTACTAGGCCTTGAGTGGTGCAGTGGGGGCTATATTGACATAGAGTCACAATCTAGTAAGTGCGTTTGCATGAGGCAGAACAATGCACTATTTGTTCAGCAAATCGGAGTAGTCCAAGGGGATGGTGGTCTCCGAAACTTTCAGAGATAAAGAAGTGAAGATAGATGTTGCTCCAACGGGACAGATATCTAAGAGGGATAGGTCCCGGTTCTCCAGAGAGAGAATCATGTATAATAGACCACATATGTTGAGGAGAAGTACCTCAAAAACAATAACTCTACGAAGCTCAATGGATCGAGCGAGCGACAAGGAGCCATCGCATGATCTTGCTTGAGAGAATGCATTAGTTGATGCATTGTGAGATCAAGTGGGGGAGTGACCTAAAGCAATACAACTGAAGGCACACTTGGAGTCGATATGGAGATCGGACTCAGTGGAGGGCTGACCCATGGAATGGTGGGCGCGAGAGCTACCATCAACTCAATGCAAAACGAGGAGTGGAGCAACTTGGGTGTAACTTGATGAAGTACCCAAGTCGCATGAAGGGAGCCGACATAGAAGATAGAACATGGAGTAGAGGCACAAAGCTTTCTTTGAACAGAGGTCAAGGACATGAACTCTTGCAGATCCAAGAACAGGATCATATTATTCCATGGGTCCTTCATTCTGATGGAACAGACTCATCTTGCATGGTACCAAATACGAAGGGAGCTTCTGGGCACATGTACCTTATCTCGGAGAAGCATTTAATGGAGGAACTAATGTGACTCAACTTGCGGAGGTGAAGTTGAGTTCAAAAGGCCTTGGCACGAGGCAAGAGGATACAGAGGCTGGTACTCTTGAAGAATATGCCATAGTGTTATCATTCAAGTTGCCATGAAGGAAGCGGTACACAACAGAGATTGTGCTGGTAGGGGCAGAGGCCTAGGAACCAGACAATGGCGCACTATTTTCAGTGAAGTCCATGGACTTCGTGAGCTACTAGGCGACAGACTATCCTAGAGCGGTGCTTCATTTAGGTGTGACCCAAGAGCGAGTGGATGAAGGTCGATTGTCGAAGGAGCGAACAAAATCGAAGGTGGAAGAGACCCTGCGATGTATAGGCCGAGGCCACACATGGAGTGATCACAATTCAAGTTCATCCCACAAGGATAAGAATGCAATAGAGATGTCACCAGGAGGCGACATGGTACAGCGGATCATGGTGGAATAATTCGTGGCAATGCGATACACACGACATAGCCTTATGAGGGACATTATCATACGGAGGTATGATTGGGAGCTATAGGGAGCTCCACTTCGATGAACAACACGACGACAAGAAGAGCTATGAATTCAAGGAGTGATGGTCATGGTACCGTAGAGGCGGGTTTTCCGTACGTGCACTGAGTTTTGCATCGGATGAAAGCATTGGTTATCAGCATATGGGGGCTGTGTTCCACCAAGGGAAAAGTTTGAATGCAAGTACTAGTGAGTCCCATAGAAGGGACTTGATTATATAAAGGTATGATCGAAGCAACTGGAGAGTTAGACTACTCAAGAGCCCATATTCGCTTAAGGGAGCCCGACAAGTCAAAGGACAAGGTCGAGTAAGCAAACATTGCTACTAAGGAAGCTAAGGAGAACAGAATTAGTGCAAACCCTACAATATGATGATAGAGGCCATGCATGAGAGTTACAATTTATCTTTCTATCGACCAAAGGGAGCTACTTGAAGAACACAGAGGTGTTGAAGTAGGAGGTCGAAAGGGGCGAGGAAGCGACGACGAGTCCAAAGGGACTTAGCTACCCAAAATCAAGCATCAGTTAGTGTTGGAAAAAACCTGTTAAAGCGGAATATTCTTTTCCCTCTTTGTGTATCAAAATGAGTTCCTCATCAAAATACTAACTTGATATCCAAATGAAAATATCAACCAGCATAGTATAAACAATAGAGCAAAAAATCAATCACACAGTGAGACCAAATCTTTTAACGTGGAAAACCCAATGTGGGAAAAACCACAGGACCGTAGGCCACCTCAAACTTCTACTATCAATAGTAATGATAATTGGTTTACAATAAGTCTTCTCTAGAATAACTAGAGGATTACAATAATATTAAGATCATAGATCTTGGCTCAAGAATAGCATATCTTCATCACATAAGATGGATCTCCTCATAAGAAAATTATAGGTCTCACAAAGTGGATATAGCATGAAAATATCTTAGAGAGAGTAAACTATAGATCAACACCGTTAGGATTGTAGAGTTTGCTGCAAGAATTCTTAACATAAAATTTGGGTCAAAACTGACAACGTTTGGCCACCGATCGTCAAGTAGAAAACTCAGAAACCTAATCTTTCCCTCTCCTCTTTTCTCTACACGTCGCCGAACACGTTCACTGCACACACTAATTTGTTTTTGCTACACTCACCTTTTGTCCTTTCTCTCTTAATTATTGATTTGGGCTTATGGCCTAAATTGTCCAAGCCCACATATAGGCTAGACCCAACAATTTTCCCCCTCCAACTCATATGGTGGGCTATACTAAGCTTGCTCTTTGCCTACATGCTTCAAGTTTTTTCTTTGGCAAATACTTTATCAATATATCTGAATCATTCTCATTGGTATGCATTTTTCCAACTGTAATTCTTTCATCTCAAGCACATCACGAATCCAATAATATCTCACATCAATATGCTTGGATCTAGAATGGTATGTTGAATTCTTGGAGAGGTGAATGGCACTCTGACTGTCACAGTAAACAGTATATCCTTCCTGTTTCAAGCCCAATTCCTGTAGAAACTTTTTCATCCATAAAGCTTCCTTGCAGGCTTCAGTAATTGCTGTGTATTCTGCTTCTATGGTTGATAGAGCAACACACTTTAGTAACTTAGACTGCCAAGAGACTGCTCCTCCTACAAATGTCATCAAGAATCCCGAAGTGGACTTATTGAAATCAGTATCACTTGTCATGTCTACATCTGTGTACTCTTCTAACACAGGTTCATCATTACCAAAACATAAACATAACCTGGAAGTACCTCTTAGATATCTTAATATCCATTTCACTATTGCCCAATGTTCCTTTCCAGGGTTAGAGAGAAATCGGCTGACAACTCCAACTGCATGAGCTATATCTGGCCTAGTACAAACCATAGCATACATCAAACTGCCTACTGCAGATGAGTAAGGCACTCTAGACATTTCTTCTTTTTCTTTCTCACTTGTAGGACATTGTTTCGAACTAAGCTTGAAATGACCTGCAAGTGGAGAACAAACTGCTTTAGCTTTACTCATGTTGAATCTTTCAAGAACGTTTTCAATGTAAGTCTCTTGAGATAGCCAAATCTTCCTTTTCTTTCTATCACTAAGAATCTTTATACCAAGTATTTGTTTCACTGATCCCAAGTCTTTCATGGCAAAAGACTTAACTCTCTTTTAAGCTTTTCAATTTTACTAGCATCATGGCCAATAATCAGCATATCATCAACATATAGCAATAAAATAATAAAATCATAATCTGAAATTTTTTTCATAAACACACAATGATCAGACATGGTTCTATCGTACCCTTGGCTCATCATAAAGGAATCAAACTTCTTATACTACTGTCTATGTGCCTTTTTGAGTCCATATAAGCTTTTCCTAAGCTTACACACCAGATTTTCTTTTCCCTTGACTTTGAAACTTTTTGGTTACTCCATGTAAATTTCTTCTTCTAAGTCACCATGAAGAAATGCTGTTTTTACATTAAGTTGCTCAACTTCTAAATTCAAGCGAGTAGCTAAACCAAGAACAACTCAGATAGGGGACATTTTCACAACTCAAGAAAATATTTCTTCAAAGTCAATACCTTTATTCTGACCGAATCCTTTCACAACTAGTCGTGCCTTGTGTCTTTGTTGTGAGCTATTATTTTCAGTCTTCAATTTATAAACCCACTTATTCTTGAGAGCTTTCTTCTCTTTAGGTAATTTTACCAAGTCATAGGCGTGGTTCTCAAGCAGGGATCTCATCTTTTCTTGCATGGCTTTAACTCACTCATTCTTATTCTTATGTAGAATAGCTTCTTAGTAAGTTTCTGGCTCTCCCCCATCAGTAAGCATAACATACTCATGTGGAGGATATCTGGTATATGGTTGTTGCTCTCTAGTGGATCTTCTCAATGGAATCTCAACTGGTGGTGGAGGTGCCTGTTCAGTTGGTTCAGATCATCAACTGTAGATGTATCATCACTGGTATTCTCACCATAATCTTTTTGTTCATCTCCCCCATGATTATCATGAACTACAGGTGGTGAAGGAACTGGACCTAAACTCTAAGGAATATAAATAGAGGTTTCTGTTTTCTCAACATTATCATCATCATCAAACAATTGGTCTTCAAGAAACACAACATCTCTGCTTCTAATAATCTTCTTGTTCACTGGATCTCATAATCTGTACCCAAACTCTTCATGACTATATCCCAAGAAGATACATGCTTTTGCTTTACTATCAAGCTTGGACCTCTCATCTTTGGGAATATGAATAAATGCTTTACACCCAAAGACTCTTAAGTGATTATAAGATATATCTTTTCCTCTCCATACTCTCTCTAGAATATCACCTTTTAGAGAAACTGATGGAGAAAGATTTATCAGATCAACTATAGTTCTTATAGCCTCCCCCCAAAATGACTTTGATAATTTGGCGTGGGAAAGCATACACCTAATCCTTTCTTTAATGGTTTTATTCATCTTTTCTGCCACACCGTTCTATTAAGGAGTTTTAGGAACTGTTTTCTCAAGCCTGATACCATGGAACCTATAATAATTCTCAAAAGGACCCTTATATTCGCCACCATTATCTGATCGAATACACTTTAGTTTTCTGTCAGTTTCTCTTTCAACACTAATATGAAACTCCTTGAAAACATCGAGTACCTGGTCTTTAGATTTCAAAGCAAAAGCTCACACTTTTCTAGAATGGTCATCAATAAAAGTAACAAAATAAAGAGCACCTCCAAGAGTTCTAGTTTGCATAGAACAAACATTAGTATGAACTAAATCAATAACATCTGATCTTATAGATGATGGATATATCTGAAATGCAACTCTATGTGTTTTTCCAACTAAGCAATAATCATAAGATTTAAGAGATGTACCTTGCAACTCTGGTAAGAACTGTTTTCTAGCAAGAGTTTGAAGTCCCTTCTCACTGATATGTCCAAGCCTTTTATGCCAAAGATCTATACTTTTACCTTTTTGAATTACATTAATCTCTCCTTTGTGTAGCTTAGCTTCCATGACATAAAAAGAGTTAAGTTTCTTTCCTCTTGCCATAATCAGAGAACCTTTAGTGAGTTTCCATTTGCTTTCACCAAAATAGTGTACAAAGCCCTCATCATCAAGTCTACCTGTAGATATCAAGTTAAGACGAATATCTGGAACATGTCTTACATCTTTGAGTATTAATTTGCTCCAAATACTGGTCTCCAAGCAAATATCTCCAATACCCATAATCTTAGATGTACCACTGTTTCCCATTCTGACATTACCAAAATCACCAGTAGTGTAAGATCTAAAGAAATCACCATGAGAAGTAACATGAAATGAAGCACTAGAGTCAATTACCCAATTACTGTCTTAAGCTACAAGACTAACACAACCTTCATCACAGACAATAGTGATATTACCTTCAGCAACTGTATTGGTCTCTTTCTCATTTTTCTTCATTTCATTTTATTCTCGCTTCCAAAACCTACACTATTTCTTCATGTGACCTAGCCTATTATAGTGAAAGCATTTGATATCTCTTCTAGACTTGGATCTTCCTCTATATCCATGTGGGTTTCTGTTATGACTTCTTCCATGTCTTTCTTGTTTTTCAGTAACAAATGCACCAGAAGAAGATTCACCATGTTTTTTCCTTTTGGCATCTTCATTTAGTAAATTGTCTTTAACCATATCTATAGTTAGAGTTCCCTCTAGCGTGGAGTTGCAAAAAGTCATGACATACATTTCTCAACTTTCTGGTAAAGAGCTGAGAAGTAATAATCCTTGCATCTCATCATCTATATTCATTTTCATAGCAACCAACTTATTTGCAAGACTCTAAAATAGGCTTATGTGCTCAACAATGTTACCACCATCTTTATACTTCAAATTTACAAGCCTACTGAGGAGAGAAATTCTATTTCTCACTATCTTTTTCGTAAAGAGATTTTCTAACCTTTACCAAACAATATCAGCTCTGGTTTCATCTAAAATATGCTCATGTAAGTTTATATTCATCTATCTTCTAATATAGGCAATAGTTTTTTTATGTTGAACTTCTCATTCTTCATTGTCCATAATAGAAGGTTTATCTTTAGCCTTGATAGGCTTATACAAATCTTTGCAATAAAGCAAATCTTCCATCAAACGCCTCCAAGTGGAATAATTTGATGAGTTCAATTTAATCATACCATTTGACTGCTCCATTTCAATCACACAAGAAAAACTAACACCAAACAACCTATTGCTCTGATATCACTTGTTGGGAAAAAACCTGTTAAAACGGAATATTCTTTTCCCTCTTTGTGTATCAAAATGGGTTCCTCATCAAAATACTAACTTGATATCCAAATGAAAATATCAACCAGCACAGTATAAACAATAGAGTAAAAAATCAATCACATAGTGAGACCAAATCTTTTAACGTGGAAAACCCAATGTGAGAAAAACCACAGGACCGTAGTCCACCTCAAACTTCCACTATCAATAGTAATGATAACAGGTTTACAATAGGTCTTCTCTAGAATAACTAGAGGATTACAATAGCATCAAGATCATAGATCTTGGCTCAAGAATAGCATATCTTCATCATATAAGATGGATCTCCTCGTAAGAAAATTCTAGGTCTCACAAAGTGGATATAGCAGGAAAGTACCTTAAAGAGAGTAAACTGTAGATCAATATCATTAGGATTGTAGAGTTTGCTGCAAGGATTCTCCACATAAAATTTGGGTCAAAACTGATAACGTTTGACCACCGATCGTCAAGTAGAAAACTCAGAAACCTAATCTTTCTCTCTTTGTTTCTCTCTCCTCTTTTCTCTGCACGCCGCCGTACACGTTCACTGCACACACTATTTTTTTTTTGCTGCACTCACCTTTTGTCCTTTCTCTCTTAATTATTGATTTGGGCTTATGGCCCAAATTGTCCAAGCCCACATATGGGTTGGACCTAACAGTTAGAATGAAGGTGGACTCAAAGGAGTGCCATAGAGACATATATACTGATCGTGAAGAAAAATGATGCAGATGTGAGGTGATGGATAGTAGGGCCACAGGCATGGTAGCGCCATGGTACCGTAGAGGCGGGACATCCGTGAAAGTCATTGATCACTTTTCTCATAGAGAGAGAGCGCTTGATCATGAAAGTGGCCGAGGAAGTGGAGCATGCAAAGGCAAACTCCAAATACTAAGATAAGGCTGAAGGGCAAAGACCAAGGAACTTTGTAAGACTGGTGTTAACGAGCTTCTCATCAAAATAGCCGAAAGTGAAGGACTTTGGAGCATGCAAGAGTGCACGACCAAGGAACGAAGCAGGCAATACGTAGTGTTATACCTTTGCTACTCAGTGGAATAGGCGGTAGGGTTGATGAAGAAGACGATACAATCCCAGAGGCAACCAAAACTATTAAAGACTTACTCCAAGTTGGAGTGAAAACTTTCTGCATTCCAGAAGTTCGATGGCATTGAAAAGGTGAATCATAGTAACTAACTCAATGCAAGGAGTGCAAATACTTCAAGTGCTTTAGAAGTGTGAGCAAAGGGCAAGCGAAAGTTAGTAACCAGCTCGATGCATGGAGTACAACTCTTAAGGAGGCAAGCGAAGTCAAGTAACCATTACCTTCTCAACTCTTAAGAGAATGGGTAAAATCGAGTACCTCAATTCTCTTATCTATCCAGTAGAGGAGCTCTGCATAGGTTCAAAGACCCTTCGAAGATAATGAAAGACAATAGTTGTCAAATCCTCACCAATAGTGATCAGTGCTACTGAGAGTAGATTATCCGCTTCATTTCCTAACAGAATGCCAATCGAAAGCGAAAATGATGTGAATCTACTTGGAAGGGACAACTAAGTGAAAGGAGAGTCGATGAACAAATTTTATAGAGGAAGGACCCAAAACTTCAAAAGTTTGTGAGGCAATGCTCGTTAAAGCTCCAACAAGCATCAATCAAGTTCAAGCAACATAGAGCATTTGAGAGACTGGCACATAGTAAGGATGATCTTTTCCTTCATCTGATGGATTCGCAAGAACCAACAGGGATCAGCATAACTCAGTCAACCCCACACTAGAGTCAAAGTTATTGGCGAGTTGAAGCAACATAGCGGATCAAAAGTTTGACTACTCAACAGCAGCAACGAAGAGCTACTAGGAGCCAAGAGGCACATTACAACTAGAGCAGAAGATTGAAGACTCAACGAAAGTGAGGAGTTGCAGTGTCAGCGAAGGCTTCCACGAGGACGTCAAAGGAATGAGTGGGGGAGAATGTTACATACAAAATTCTAAACAGGATGTTTGATGTAATACTTATGTATGTCCATGTTTTTTGGTTTGTTCATGCTTTGCATAGCATGTAGAGGGATGATCGAAGGCTTAAAAACCCCATTTTAGCTGGGTTTGATGGCTTTCTTAGGCTTGTAAATAGAGGTTGTGTCATGAGGACACTTGTGAGAGATATTCAGTCTGAGTAAACCATTTTGACTCTTTGTTGTGCAACTATTCAGAGCTTGTAAAGTCTTTATGCAATTTGCATTATTTATGAAGTGTTTTCTGAAATGTTTGCTTGTGAATCCCGAGTGAGGCACTTTCTATAACCCATTTTCTCTTTTGTATATCTTAAGGGACCATGGGAGGTTTCGAGGAGGCTGACCTTTGCAGACGGACACGTAAGGGTACCACACAACTTAAGTAAAAACAACTAAGTCTGTAACATTAGGTCACTCCCCCACTTGATCTCGTAATGCATCTACTAATGCATTCTCTCAAGCGAGATCATATGATGACTCCTCACCGCTCGCTTGGTCCGTTGAGCTTCGTGGAGTTATTTTTGAGGTACTCATCCTCAACATGTACGGTCTACTGTACATGATTCTCCCTCTAGAGAGCCGGGACTTATCCTCCTGGATATTTATCCCATTGGAGTAATATCTCTCTTCGTTTCCTTCCCTTTGAAAGTTTCGGAGACCACCATCCCCTTGGACTACTCCGACTTGCTGAACAAGCTATACATTATTCTGCCTCCTGCAAATGCACTTGCTAAATTACGGCTCCAATTCAATACAGCCCCCGCTACACCACTCAAGGCCTAGTAATATGCTGAACTCACTGTACACTTCAGCCTCCTACAGACGTATCATTCTTATGCCGAAGAGAAAGTTTCAATGCTCTGTGGTACCGAGTTTCGATCGCTTTGGAATGGCTATAAACATTACATCGTTTGTATACAAGCCCTTACATGAGTACCAAATTCTTCGAGTTAGCAATTCCCCTCACCTTTATAAGCTTTGCACAACTCTTTCGATCGCTGAGCAACTCATTCCACATTGCATGGCCTTATTCTTTACTAAGCGTCTCGCTTGCCTTGAGCACCATCATATATGGTTGTCAATGTTGAGCCGTAGCTCGAACTCAACTATCCCAACCTTTGTGCACTATGCATTCTTCCAAGCTTACTTGTCCTCGTGATGCCTCTTGCATAAAGGGTTGACCATTCCTCTGAATGTCAATCTCAGATATCCGCTCCTTTGAACGACTCCTTTTTCCTATATCTCCATGCATGTTTTCCCTCAAATGGTCGTGCATGTTGGTCGCCCTCAATACAACCCCATTAGGTCCCCTACATTTATATACCAAGTATTTCTATGAGTGCTTGTCCTGTTTTGATACTATCTATCACTGACTTAGTTGGTTTTGCCTAAGTTGTGCGGTATCATTGCATGTCCGTCCACAAAGATCAACATTTCATAGTCTCTTAGGATCTATAAAAGAGAAAATGGGTTAGAGAAAGCGCCTCACTCGGGTTCCACAAACAAACATTTCAGAAAATACTTCATAGTCAATGCAAATTACAAACAGACTTTACAAGCTCTAAACGGTTGCACAATAAAGTGTCCACATGACACAACCTTTATTTATATGTTTAAAACGACCACTAAACCCAATTAAAATTGGGTTATTAAGTCTTCGATGGTCCTTCTACATGTTGTAATAAACTAAAATACACAAATATATATAAGTATTACATTAAACATGAGTTTTGTCCGTGACATTGTAAGGCATAGTAAGAGTCTAATCATATCCTTGTCTTTTGAACAGGAAGAAGGAAACCGGAGGACTCTGCAACTCTTCCTCATGGATGGATGATGCTGTTTAGGTATCAATCTCACTGTTCTGTCAAACTAATCAGATGCAGCAAATACACCTGATTAATATTTTCATCAACAGGACAAATATGCTAACGTCAAAGGAATTACTGCTTTAGAAGTCTGCTAAAGGAAGAGGTGATTCTCCCGTTCAATCTTTTAATGCATTTGATTAGCATACGCTCTGGAAATAGTAGTCATCTCTCAGTAAATTACATCCAACCTCCAGATGAAAGCAATCAATGGGAGCAAGTATGAACTTCCAGAGAGGTTTCATACTTCAACTAAAAGAAGTATGATCATTCATCAAGACACTAAAAGAAGACAAGAAGTGATAACTCAACAGCTCAATACACCTTTATTGGGTGAGAGTACAGAGGCATAGGATGCGATGCAATGTAGCTGGAGCTCAGTCTTTAGTATGGATGTGCGGTAAGCTTGAAAACATATGTCCAGGGAATCGAAATCAGAAGTACCAACTTCGTCTCAGTATTATGTTGGCTCAAAAATCTACTCAAGAGGACTTTCGTCGAAGAGGTTTAGGTCTCGTACTTCAGCTTTGGCTTTTTGATGGAGAGGGGTTCTCCTTGCGCCATATGCGGACTGCTCACAGCTCTATCACATGGACCGATTAATTTCTTTTCTCTTTCTTTTTTATTATTATTATTTTTGTTAAATTTGATGTTGTTTAGATATTTGTAATGATCATGTGATGATTGATAGTTAACTTTGTGACTCTGAATCACTCGTTTAAAATGTTTAAGTTGAAATTAACATGAGTAAAAGTGAAATAGATAATCAAATTGTGAATTCTGAAGTAATGGGAGAAGAATATGATTTCTTACTTTGGTATTTTTAGGGGTAACTGACTTACCCATTTAATGAGTTCTTATGACGATGCTTTATCTAGGTTTTCTTTTGTTAGTGCTCCACTTCCGGTGTATGTGGTTTGTAAATTTTTTTTTATAGATTTTCCATTGTAAAGAATAGATTCTTCAACATTTTTGTGGATTTTTCATTGGAAAAAGAGAATTTCAATCCAAACACTTTCATGGCTTATGAAAATCTCACAAAATCTCTTTAAAGTTACACCAATTTGCTTTGCTTTAAACATCTCAAGTCACTTACCAAACATTATCTGAATCACGTCAAATTATTTCTAATGATTGGGACCAATTGCATATCTTGACATCAAATTATATGTCAACAAGTTGATTCGGTTAATTGAATGATATCATGGATGGGAACGCAATCATGTTTCTTATAAATAAATCATTATATATATATGCAAAATTTCCAAGTAAAACTCCTTATTTTTTTATCAATGCACTCTTTTTCATTTATTTTGGTAGAGCATCCTTTTTTTTCTTAAAATATGAAATTTTTTATGTCCTTCACCTTATGAATCGTTGCTTTCATCCCATCATAACCATCTCTCACTCCTTGCCCTTGCTCCCCTCCTCTTTTCTTTGTCTCTGACCTCCTCCTCTCAATCGTTATCGCTCCCTCATCCTCACATATACTTTGTTACTCTCACCTCTGACCTCTTGTTTTTTATCGTTACGGTGTTGGGTTCAACCCATATTTGGGATTGGACTAGATGATTTAGGGATTGAGCTCAAATCTGATTTATTAAAAGAAAAAAAAAAGAAAGTGGCGTGCGTGACATGAGTAGCGTTAAACTTCATTAGTTTTAGCTCAAACTTTATGTGAAGAATCCATGAAACAAGCTCTATAATCTTAACGGTATTGATCTATAGTTTATCATCTCTAAGATGCTTTCCTACTATATCTATTTTATGAGACCTAAATTTTTTCTTTTATGAAATCTATATGTGATGACGATGATATGTTATGATTAAGGCAAGATATGTATTCTTGATGTTTATTATGATCCTCTGGTTATTCTGGAGAAGACTTACTATAAACCTATTATCATTATTGGTGATAGTAGAAGTTTGAAATGGACTATGGTCCCGTAATTTTTTCCTGCATTGGATTTTTCACTTAAAAATTTTAATATCTTATTTTGTGATTGATTTATTGTTCTACTGCTTATGCTGTCTGGTTAATATTTACTTTTGATAACAAGTTAGTATTTTGATGAAGAACCCATTTTGATACACAAAGAGAAAAAAAAATTATTCCGCTATAATAGTTTTTCCCAACAATCATCGCCTTCATCCCATCATAACTGCCTCCGCTCTTTGCCCTTGCTTCCCCTCCTCTCTCCTTTGCCTTTGACCTCCTCCTCTCAGTTGTTTTCGCCCCTCATCCTCACCTATATCTTGCCACTCTCACCTCCTCTCCCATCTTCCTCCGATCTCTTGTTTTTCGTCGCTATGATCACCACTGCCTTCACCTCTCCTTTACCATTCGTTTACAACTACCAACTCACTAGGGTGCCAATGGTATCAAGATTCAATGAAGAGGAGGATGTGTCGAGCGGAAGGAGAGCAAAGATAGTAAAATTGAGGATAATAGGTCGGAGGCCACGAATGAGAGATGAAAGCTCAAAACAATGAACGAGGGATGGAAGCTAGTGGTAGTTTTTATTTTTTAGGAAATAAGAGACACATTGAAAAAAAAAAGACACTAATTGGGAAAAAATTGAAAATAAGTGGTTTTTTAGGAATTTATCATATATATAATTCACACAATAATTATTTCGATTTTTAGTCGAAACTCCCGCAAAGAAATGTATATTATATGGGCCGGGCCATAATACTTAGGGCTTCGTAGCTACATAATGCATTTCCTGGACTCTTGTCTCGCTTTTACGCTTTCGAACGCTTTATATCCTCTCTCTCGCTCTCTCCACTCCGGCAACGACTCGTTTCGCCGTGGTAATCTCTCGTCCAATCTCTCGACAAATTGAGGCGTATTCTTGGCGAAAAGACGATTTTTTTTCTTGTTTATCTTGATCCAAAGATTTTCTTGCACTCTTTGATCGTGTATAGGGTTTATTGAGACGAGGGGATCTTGTTTTGTTCGTTTGGTTGGTTAACAATTGGGCATTTTCCTTACTAGATCGATTGATCGAGTGAGAGATGCCACGGACGGTCTCTCGGTCTCCTTCGTATCGGAGAAGGCGCTCTCCTTCTCCCAGGTACAGCAGCAGGAGAAGCAGAAGGGATCGCAGCCGCTCCCCTTATTCTTATAGGTGATTTCTTTTGCTCCCATGAGAAGCCAAGCATATAGTTTCACTGTCTCATTGATTCCGTTGTTCTAATGAATCTCGTTTCAAAGATCCCATGGCAGTCAAAATCTAGTTAAGGTTACTATTCCTCTCTTAGAGAGAAGGGAATGAAAATCCTCATGCAAAGCATGTGGGAACTCCTCACTTTTAAATTTGTTTGTATGGTTTACATCTTTTTGTCTGAAGTGGATCAGTGAAGGTTATTCTGTAGAATAGGTGAATTAAGTTCACTTTTTTTTTTAGATTTTTCTATATGTGAAGTCGCCGGTTATTTGTACTTTTCAGGAGGAAAAGTCGTTCTTCTTCCCCAAGATGGCATAAAAGCCGTTCACCGAGTCCTCGGAGGCGGATAAGTCGTTCTCCATCACTAAGACGACATAAAAGGCGAAGGAGTAGGAGCATGTCAGGTTTGCCCATCAACAAGTCTGAAAGTCCTAGTCTTGGGTCCATAGAGCGAAAAACTGCTCTTGAGACACAAAGGCAGGAAGAAGAAAGGAAACGGTAAATGCTAACCCTTTATTTTGCTGAGCATTTGCATTGTCATGCTTACAATGCTTGTACTACAGCTCAGTGTGTTTTTTGCATTGTCTTAATATTCTTAATGCAATCATCATGTAGAAAACAAAATTTTGAAGTTATAATATGTTTACATTCTTGCCCAACCATATATATACTTCTTAAAGCTTGACAAATTTGATATCACATATATGACATGGTTACTGTATGAAGGGTCACGTATTGTAAACCATTTCTAAGTGTCTCTATGCCAACAACTTTCAGTACTGCTTTCCAATAATGTTCCTTTAAGAGGTTGGCTTGGTAGCTTGGTTATGGTTGATTGTTACTAATGTATATGAAGTTTGGGGATCAAAACCTGTTGATTGTTATGGTAGGTGATCTTGACTATAGCCTTTAAGTAACTCATTTAAAAGAGGCAACCTAGCTCATGAGTCTTCCAGTGATTTGTGGTTGAAACAATACCTATTTAAGATTATGCAAATATCTGCCTTTGTCAAAACTTCATTGAACTTAGTAAATGCACAAACTATTGGACCTCCAATTTACAGAAGAGCATCTGTTAGAAATGATTTAGCTAAAGACATCCCTCCCTCCTTTCCTTTCTTGAACATGGAGCTTTTGTGGCTAATATCCACTATTGTTCATCGAGAATCAAATTTGCCTAAAATTCTCTCATAAAAAAGTGGAATTCACATATAGAAGCTACCAATGGTATATTTTGCCATCGTGGTTTGCATAAAGTAATATTCGAGCAATTTATAAAGATGAGTTTCAGTAAAAGAACTGTTGCAATTTGCAAGCTGGACTTATTAGAAGTAAAGTGTTTTTGTCTTGGGTAGTCTACTCTACTCATCCACTTTCATTATTATGCAACAGAATTGAAAATTTTGCTTCAGGGCATTAGTTAGTATATCTTTGTAACTAGCTTCTCAGCCAGTTAGTGCAAAAGCAGCCTGACCTTAGCCAAGGTGTCTTCTCATGATGAGATCATAATTGAATAGATGGAAAGTGGATGAGATTTCATGGGCTTGTTTGCTAAAAGACATTATGAGCAGTTTGACAAAAATAAGGTACCTTCTAATTATTAGATTTTTTTTTAATTGAGACATAGGGTGATGATATACAGTATCATGTCCTAAAGCCGAATGTAAGATTTTGCTGCATCTTATATGTGAGGCACCATACTGTAAAAGGAAGCTGGAGTTGGGACCCAGAGCTATTTAACCATCATGATCATGATTGTCTAAGAAAATTTTCATATATGGCAGCAGATGTGATTGGCAAGATGGGCCTCGTTTATCTTCGGTAAAAGCAAAGACAGTTTTTGAGTATGATATTAGTGTGGATGTGTGGATTGGAAAAATAATTGCAATATCAGTAGGAAGTGAATTGGAGAAAAAGCATTGAAAACTAGATTCTATGATTTTCAATAGATGTGTTATCTTTTTCTTGTGAGACTCAGTGAATGGCTCCATCCTTCATCTGTAGATTTAAGTTTTTGAAAGGCTTTAGAATGTCTAGAGATACACCATGATGGGCTTGCTTTGTGATGTGATCTCCTGATATCCTTATTTCTTATTCTCATGAAGTTTTGGAACACAAACACTGAATTGTAACATATTTAGTTCCTTGGTGGAACCTGGTTCCTGGAAGTCTGTTTGAGTGTTTGACAGACCTCATATGTCACCGATTCGAGTGGCTGCTCAATATTTTAAATCATGGTAGTGTTAGAAGCAAGCTTTTCTTCTTCTTTTTTTATTGTTTTTAGATAAGAAAATGCAAGAGCTAATTTGTTGAAAATGGAAAGAATGAGGTTGTGTGTAAGTTTTCTGAGGTTTACTCTGAAGAAATATATTCTTAATTCATTATCTAAGACATTGCACTTATCACCAAATCTTAGATAACTAGTAATCACATATCAGTATATACAAGGAATTGAAATTAGATGCTAAGAAACATGAGAAGTTCTCTATAGAAAAAAGTGCAGATAAACTTCTTATTCAATTTTTTTAAAAAATTTGATGATGAATTTTTCCACCAAAAGTGTGCTTAGATTATGAATTATGAAACAACATTTTTGTTGTAGCTTTATTTGGACAGAAAACAGTTCTGTTGCTCCAGTAATCAAATGTATGCACTCTTTAAGTCACACGTTACTTGGAAACAAGAAAGATAATCTTGGTAGGGCTTTCATTGTTCGTCAAGTATACATTACTGAGGAATAAGAAATCAAATGGTTTGGTCAATGACATTCATGATTGTGATTGTCATGGCATATGTGAAATAAAATTTGACCAAACTATCATGAATTAGATTATATGGTTACTCTGCATTAGCTTGCACCGATTTTTGTTTATTCATTAGATTTTTATAAGTAAAAATTCTCAGCATTTTTTGTAACTCAAAAAAAGCAAATGTCACATCCCATTGTCTCTACCTTGCATATGAGAGCTGTGCTTTAATGGAGAAATTGAAGTATTTAAGTGATTAGTTTTAACCTGCCACAGGTTACTTGACATTTTCCTCCACAGGCTTTTCTGAAGGAAGCTACTGGTATAGTTCCACATGTTATATTTCATGATGCAATTGGTGCCTGCTTTATCTACTGTTCACCAGTTTGAAAACTCATTTGTTTCGATCTGGATTCTTTAGAGGTATGCCTAAAAAGCATAATCTTGTGTTTAATATGTAGTCACGGATGAAAAGGAACATTTAGCAAGTCATGATAAATGTTGTTTATCATGCTGTTTGCTGATCTAATATAAGGCTGTCTATCTGGCCTCCAAGAACATTTATCAACTCACTGTTGTTTGTTGGTTTACTTAAGGGTCTTTAACATCCTAATTTAACTAGCAGGCGTCAGAAGGAAGCAGAACTGAAACTTTTAGAAGAAGAAACTGCTCAAAGAATTGAGGAAGCCATTAGAAAGAAAGTCGAGGAGTCCTTGAACTCTGATGAGGTTAAGCTTGAAATACAAAGACGAATTGTTGAAGGTCGGAAAAAACTATTTGATGAGGTTGAAGCCCAACTTGAGAAAGAAAAGGAAGAGGTTCTTATCGAGGCAAGGAAGAAAGCGGTAAGCTCCCTAATTAATACGTGTATCATGTGATATTTTGATGCTTATGTTTTCTTTATCATTTTTATTTCCAAGTTTTAGTTGTTCTATCAAGAACTCAATGCAATGACAATGTCAGTTTTGTACAGGTTTCGATTAACTGCGGCCAGGTGACATATAATATTGTAAAATTGCTACTTTTAACTGAGCTAGCTGTGCTTTAAGCCACCTAAATTTTAAACAGCAGTTCTTGCTATGGAACCCTTCGATAGCAGTTTACTGGACCAGTAGTTTGTGATATGACATGTTAGTTCTTGAATGGGTTTATTGACTTTTCTATTTTTCTAATGTTGTCATTTGTTGCTCATTGTGCTTTATGCTGGGCCTTGCAGGAACAAGAAAGGAAGGAGAGAGAGGAATTGGATAAGATGCTCGAGGAAAATAGGAGAAGAGTGGAGGAGGCTCAAAAGAGAGAAGCTTTAGAACGACAGCAAAAAGAGTTGGAGCGGTATCTGGAACTGGAACAAATACAGAAAGAAAAGGAAGAAGCAATGAGAAGAAAGAAAATGGAGGAAGAAGAAGAGAAGGCGAATCAGATGAAGCTATTGGGTAAAAACAAGTCTCGGCCAAAGTTATCATTTGGGATAGGTTTGAAGTGAGAAATTCCCAAATTAGTTTGGCTTTCTAATCATAAATGTTCTTGTTATTGGTTGTTCTGATAGTTATTGGACTGGTACTAGCTAAATTGCCAAATGCTGAAGATCTCTCACATGGACCTTAATTTGTAGAGATCATTGGAAATCAGACTTTAGTCTTCATCTTTAATTCTCCTTATTCATTTTCTCTTAGCTTGTCATGAAACTGTTGATTTAGATTTATTCTGGAATGTGCAAGCTCTAAACGTGGTACTCGAGGGTACCATAGTACTGCTAGAAACCCGTGGATTTACATGAACTATTGAGATGGTGGGTGTGAATTTTTTTTTTTATCTTTCCACACGAGCCAAGTAGATAAATATTATTTTATTTATTATTTATAAATATTTATTATATTTTATTCATCAAATCACAAGTAGAAAATTAAACATAATGATGTTAATTTCAAGAATCATTCAAGTGGCTCTACCTAGCAGTAGAGGAAGGTTCGTTCTCCACTAGAATTCAATTTAGTACTAGATCTAATTTAGTACTAGAGAGAGGTTATTTTGAAAATCAAAATTTAATCATCTCAATTGGCGTATATCAAATACCTGAGTACTCCCCCAATAGCGAATAGAGAGGTTTTATCTTACGGGATGAGTTTGTGTTCTCCCAACAACGGATGGAAGCAAACTCATATCGCACTCCCAATAGCGGATGGAGTGGTGTCCCTCACTCGCTAAAGTAGGAATACTAGCCAAAGCTGGGGGCAATGCTAATATGTACGCCACACACTCGACCTTTTGTAAGATCTCAAATGAGTCAATGAATCTTGGGGCTAACTTCCCCCTTTGACCAAACCTCATGACTCCCTTGGTTGGCAATACTTTTAAGAAGACGTGCTCACCAACTTCGAACTTTAGATCTCTTCGTCTTCGATCTGCATAACTTTTCTGACGACTTTGAGATGTTAATAATCTTTAGTGTATAATTCAAACATTATCAGCATCTTTTTGAATTAATTGAGGTCCCAAAAGCTTCCGTTCTCCTACCTCATCCCAATATACATGTGATCTATATTTTCTTCCATAAATAGCTTCAAATGGAGCCATTTGTATGCTAGAGTGGTAACTATTATTATAAGAAAACTCAATTAGGTGCAAGTGCATATCCCAACTCCCACCAAAGTCCAAAGTACATGCTCTTAAGAGATCTTCAAGAGTTTATATTGTCCTTTCAGATTGGCTATCAGTTTAGGGGTGAAAAATTATACTAAACTTTAACTGTGTGCCTAAAGATTTTTGCAGACTTTCCCAAAACTTAGAGGTGAACCTTGGATCTCTATATGAGATAATACTAACTAGCATCCCATGATATCGAATAATTTTCTTAATATATAAGCTTGCTAATTTATCCAATGAATACTTGTTAATAGGGAGGAAGTGAGCAGATTTAGTAAGTCTTGTCTACTACTACCCAAATTCTATCATATCCTTTCGCAATCTTGGGTAATCCTGTCACAAAATCTATAGTGACTTGCTCCCACTTCCATTCAGGAATTAAAATTCTTTGTAATTTTCCCATAGGTACTCGATGTTCTATCTTCACATGCTAGCATATCAGACATTTAGAAACAAATTCTACTATATCTCTCTTTATACCACGCCACCGGTAGTTTTGGTATAAATCTCAATACATCTTAGTAGTCCCGGGATGAATATTAAATTTTGATCTATATGCCTCCTCCAATAATTGTATCTTTATTGGATGGCTTTCGGGAACACAAAGTCGATTGTGGAATGTAATAGAACCATCTTCGGCTTGGAGGAATTCGGGTCTAGATCCTTGAGCTATCTCCTTAACTAACATCTGAAGATATGTATCTTCCTTCTGACCTTCTTTAACCTTTTCTACCAAATATGATTGTACCATCAAACACGCAAGAAAACCTTCATTTGTCTTTGATAAAAGTTTAAGTTTTAAGTCTGCCAAATCCATCATTATAGAATTCCTTTGAATATTCATATAGGCTACAAGACTATAGATATTTCTACTTAAGGCATCAACAACTACATTAGCCTTCCCAGGATGATAGTTGATATTAAAATCAAAATCCTTTATAAAGTCCAACCATCTTCTTTGTCTCATATTTAAATCTTTCTGTGTGAAAATATATTTAAGACTCTTATGATCTATGAAGATTTCAAAAGTTTGTCTATAGAGATAACGTCTCCAAATTTTCAATACAAAAATGATAGCTGCTAGCTAAGTCATGAGTAGAATAATTCTTCTCATGAGGCTTTAATTGCCTAAATGTATAAGCAACTACCCTCTCGTTTTGCATTAGAACACAACCAAGTTCTTGTAGCGAGGCATTGCTATACACTATAAAACCTTCTCCCCTTGAAGGAATCACCAAGATAGGAGCACTAGTTAATTTATTCTTAAATTCTTGAAAACTTCATTGACATTTATCATCCCACATGAACTTTATATTCTTTTGTGTCAACCTGGTCAATGGTGCTGCTATTTTTGAAAAGCCTTATACGGATCTTCTATAGTATCCAGCGAAACCTAAGAAGCTTCTAATCTCTGAAACATTTGAAGGTTGCTTCCATTTTAATACAACTTCAATCTTCTGAGGGTTAATAGATATACCAGCACTCGAAATTACATGATTGAGAAACATAACTTCATTCAGCGAGAAATTATACTTTCTTAATTTGGCATATAGTTTCTCTTGCCTTAGGACTTCCAGAACTGTCTTAAGATTGTGTTCATGCTCTGCTCTGCTTTTGGAGTAGATCAAGATATCATCAATGAACATAATTATAAATTTATCAAGATAAGGGTGGAACACCCTATTCATAAGATCCATGAAGGTAGCCGGTGCATTTGTGAGTCCAAAAGGTATTATAAGAATGCATAATGACCATATCTTGTTCTAAAAGCAGTTTTTTATATGCCTTCTTCCCTTATCTTCAGTTGATGATACCCGGATCTTAAATCAATTTTTTAGTATACCTGAGTACCTTAAAGTTGATCAAATAGGTCATATATTCAGGGAAGGGAATATTTATTTTCTATGATCCCTTGGTTGAGTTGTCTATAATCGATATATAGTCGCATAAATCCATCTTTCTTCTTCATAAATAGGACAGGAGCACCCAAAGGGTCGAATAAAACCCTTGTCCAAAAGCTCTTGGATCTGTTTCTTTAATTCTTCCAATTCAATTGGTGTCATTTTATACGGGGGTTTAGAAATAGGTGCATTGTCAGGTAAAAGATTAATTGTAAATTCAATCTACCTATTTGGTGGCAATGCAAGTAGATCTTCAGGAAAAACATTTGAAAAATCCCGTACAATGGGGATGCCCTTTAATACTGGCTTCTTAGATTCTTCTCTAGAAATGAAGGCCAAGTATCCCTGACATCCTTTCAGTAATAACTGGGTAGTACTTAGGCTGAAATAATAGAAGAAAATTTTTTTCTTGAATCCCAATGAACTTGAAAGATGGTAATCTAGGGGTGAGAAAGTAATAGTCTTCTGGAAACAATCGACACTGCATGGTTTGCTGAAAGCCAGTCCGTACCCAAGATAGCATCGAAATCTTGAAATTCTAGTAGAATAAAATCTACTACCAAATCATGAGTTTCAATAGTAATAATGTAGTTTCTATATATCTGATCAACTATCAAAGAGTTTCTAAGTAGTGTTACCACCATTAATGCATTATTCATTGTCTCACGATTCCTATGCAGTTTAATAGCAAAATAGGATGATATAAAAGAATGCGTAGAACCAAAATCTATAAGCACAGATGTTGACATACCATAGAGTGTGATAATACCTCTAATAATAGATCCTAAGACTGAAGCATCTTGATAAGTCAATACATAGACTCTTGCCTGTCCTCCCTCTCTAGGTCCTAGCTGTTGTTGTCCAGCTATTTGGGGTGGAGCTCGGCGTTGATGTTGCTTCTGTTAAGATCAAGAGCACTAAGATAGGGGGGGTTGGGGTGAATTAGTGCAGTAGAAAACTTTCGACGATTAAAGCGATGTTCGTATGATAAAAGCGAACCATTTCGAAAAGTTCTTCAACTTAAGATCAAGCGAAAGTATAGTTAGTTGAAGTAAAGCAACAGAGGTAGTTTGTAGTTAAGATAGAGAGCAGAATGTAAATGCAAACCGAGATTTAGAGTGGTTCGGTCAATCTTGACCTACATCCACTTTTGGCTTCCTCCTCCGATGAGGTCACCGACGTCCACTAGAGGCATTCCTTCAATAGGTGAAGGCCAACTACCTTTTTACAGCTTTACTCCTTTTGACGGGCTTAGGAGACAACCCTTACATATTTCCACTCCTCTCTTGAATGATCAAAACTTAGAAGAAAAGAGGGAGAAGAACTTCTAGCCTTTTACAACACTTTTAAGCTCTCAAATTCTTAAAATAAATGCAAACTTTCGGTGCCCTTTCATGCAAGAAAGGATGGGGTTTATATAGGCCCCAACTGGTTTGAATTTGGAGCTCAAAAGGTCATCTCCCGAATTTTCGAGGTTGGTACCACCGCCATAATTGGGTGGTACTATCGCTTGGCATCTGACACTAGGAGGTACTACTGCCTGACATCTAACACTAGGCGGTACTACCGCTCAGTCTAAGTGGTACCACTGCCTGGCAGAGCTTGGAGATCGAGCTCTGGCGGTACCACCGCTTGGCTAGGGCGGTACCATCGCTCGGTAGTAATAACTGCCGGCGGTACTACCGCCCAGAATTCTTGGGAGACTAAGTCTCCTGGGCGGTGCCACCATCGGCCCTAGCGGTGCCACCGCCGGTCAAGAATTCTCGGTCCGAATGGGCTAATCCATTCGGCCTAATTTGGATCTGTTCAGGGCCCAGTTGGCCCTAGATTAAGTTAATGGGATCACCTTCCAATTCTAACTTAATCTACCTACTAACCACGACACTTAAGACATTAATGCTACAAATCATGTTCCGGTGCGTCAATCGCTTCTTCCGGCAAGCCTCTAGCGAACTTCCGGCGAACATCTGACGAACCCTCGGCGATGCTCCGGCGGACTTCCGGCAAACTCTTGGACTTGTGACGATGCTCTTGGCAAGTTCCGACGAGCTTTTTTGGCAAGCTCCTGGACTTCTCGGATTGTTCCTACAGAACCTCCGACGACCGTCCGGACTTCCGACGAACTCTCGAACCCCCAACGTGATCTTGGTCTTGACTCCGGCTCAACACCTGCTTCATGTCTTACTGCCATCGTAGTTAATCCTGCATGCTTATCTTAACATATGAATTAGATAACCAAATGACAATTGACTTCATCATCAAAATTTGAGATTTAATAATCTCCCCCTTTTTGATGATGACAATCAATTGATGACAGAGTTAACCTTAACTCCCCCTATCTATATGTCATACTTGAGATAAGTCATTTTTGAATTCAAAGCCTTTAAATTCAAGAGACATATTGATAAGTTAAGTTCATTTAAACTTATTAATATCCCCATCATGATTCCTATCATGATGTTTCTCTCTAAAAATGATGTCAAGGCATGACATCCATTTTCAAGTTTCATATTTCAAATGTGAAAGATAGCAATCATAGCAATTCATCATATGGTAAGATATCAATATTGTAAAATTACGATGCAAGCTCTTGATATCTTAACATAATGCAAATATTTCAAATATAAGCTCTATGTTTAGCAATTCATTCTATCATAGCAATTCATCATATGGCAAGATATCAATTTGTAAAATTACAATGCAAGCTCTTGATATCTTAATATAATGTAAATATTTCAAATGTAAGCTCTATGTATAGTAATTCATTCTATCATAGCAATTCATGATATGACAAGATATCAATTTATAAAATTACGATGTAAGCTCTTGATATCTTAACATAATGCAAGTATTTCAAATGTAAGCTCTATGTATAGCAATTCATTCTATCATAGCAATTCATCATATGGCAAGATATCAATTTGTAAAATTACGATGTAAGCTTTTGATATCTTATCATAATGCAAATATGGTAATCATAGCAATTATAGCAATTCTATCATCAATTTACCACATATTTCTTTGATATCTTAACATAATACAAATATGACAATTATAGCAATTCTATTTATCATCAATTTACCACATATTTCTTCCCCTTTGTCATCAACAACAAGGAGAACGATTTAAGCATATTTCAAGCATAAGTGCTGTAATGATTCGTGTCATAGAAAGGTTCATGTCATTTTTCAATAATAAGTGATAAGATACCAATTATACAAACATTTCAAGGAAACATGACATGCAGATAGCTTTCATTACATTTTCCTTTTTATTTGTCATTATCTATTTACATGAAGGAGGAAAGCCATTGTGAGCTTACTTAAATAAAGTTAAACAACGATAAGAGATTAAATCATCCTTCATTTTTACACTGATCAAGATATGCATGTGAATTAAATCCATGCAAGTGTTTATCTCAAAAGGAAATCTTCCTTCATCAAGAAGGAATTCATATAAAAGAATCATTTCATCAAATCCCTTTCTCAATTAAAAATTCAAGATAAATCTATGAGAGATGTATTTTCATATGTCAAAAATCATGGAGCATTGATATAAAATAAACTTGATACATTGATATAAAATCATTTAGGCTCATGAAGTCCGGAAGAAAAATACAAAATCATGTATTTGGACAGTATTGTTAGGATCAAGAAAGTCCGAAAATGAAATTTATGTATTCGGACAAGGTTTTGTTATAGATTTTCAAACACAATCATGAAGGTAAAATATGCTTATCATCATAGAAATTTTGCATTCAAAACACATAATTTTCAACATGTTATTAAGGCATGTAATAGTGTAAAATTCTCTTTATAGCAATTAAGTGATTGAATCAAGAAAGTTTGAAAAATGAATTTAATAAGTTCGGACAAATCAACATTCCTAATTCTCTTATAATGAAATCAAATTATTCTTCACTTAAAGGCTT
This sequence comes from Musa acuminata AAA Group, assembly GCF_036884655.1. NCBI lineage: Eukaryota > Viridiplantae > Streptophyta > Magnoliopsida > Zingiberales > Musaceae > Musa > Musa acuminata. The sequence goes on from NC_088334.1 coordinate 37,210,478, forward strand.
TGTAAAAATATCAGCTAGTTGATGTTTAGTATCAATGAACTCTATAATTACATCATGATTAGTGACATGATCTCGTATAAAGTGATGTCTAATATCAATATGTTTTATTCTTGAGTGTTGAATGAGATTCTTTGTTAAACATATTGCACTTGTGTTATCACATCTAATGGGAATATTTTTAAGATGAACTTTATAATCTTATAAGGTGTTTTTCATCCACACAACTTGTGCACAACATGCACTAGCGACAATATACTCAGCTTTAGTTGTTGATAGTGCAACCGAGTTTTATTTCTTGGATGACCAGGAAACAAGAGCATATCCCAAAAATTGACATGTTCCTAATGTGCTTTTTTCTATCTAGTCTACACCCAACAAAATCCGTATCAGCATAAGCAATTAACTCAAAATTCACGGATTTTGGATACCATAATCCTATATTTGTGGTACCTTTAAGATATCTAGGTATTCTTTTAACTGCTTTAAGATGAGATATCTTAAGGGTTCGATTGAAACCTAGCACAAAGTCCTATTCGGTCTAGTTGAAGTGAGATAAAGTAAACTTCCTATCATAACCCTATAAGTTTTTTTATTGAAGCTTTCTCCACTTTTATCAATTTCTAACTTAGTGGAGGTGCTCATAGGAGTGTTGATAGCCTTTGAGCTATCCATATTAAATCTTTTTAGCAAATCTAAAGCATATTTAGTTTGACTAATAAAGATGTCATTACTTAGTTGTTTAATTTGTAAGCCTAAGAAGAAAGTTAATTCTCCCATCAAACTTATTTCAAATTCAAGGCTCATAGTTTTAGCAAAAGATTCACAAAGAGATTCGTTTGTAGAACTGAAGATAATATCATCAACATAAATCTGGACAATGAGAAAATTATTTTTAAAAGTCTTGATAAACAATATAATATCGACTTTGCCTTTTAAGAAATTATTTTCAATAAGAAAAGAACTCGGTCTCTCGTACCAAGCCCTTGGGGCTTATTTTAAACCATAGAGAGCTTTAGTTAATTTAAACACATGATTAGGGAGGCTATTATTTTTAAATCCAGGAGGTTGTTCAACATAAACTTCTTCAGAAATAAAGCCATTAAGAAAAGCGCGTTTGACATCCATTTGAAACAACTTAAAATTATTACTACTAGCATAGGCAAGGAGCATCCTTATGGCTTCTAATCGAGCCATAGGAGTGAAAGTTTCTTCATAATCGATACATTCTTTTTGGTTGAAACCTTTGGCCACTAATCTAGCCTTGTTTCTAACCATGATATCATATTCATTTTGCTTGTTTCTAAAGACCCATTTAGTACCAATAACTAAATCATCATTTGGCCTAGGAATAAGCTTCCACACCTTATTTCTCTCAAATTGATTTAACTCATCTTACATTACAATAATCCATGAATTATCTTACATGGCTTTGTCTGTTAGGATCAAGAGCACTAAGAGGGGGGGGGGGGGAATTAGTGCAGCGGAAATCTTTCAACGATAAAAACGATTTCGGTGTGAAAGTTGATTCTAAGATTACTTTAACTTAAGATCAAGCGAGATGACGTTAAAGTCAATCTATGAAGGCAGTTTGCAGTTATGATGAAAACCAGAATATAAGCACAAACTGAAATACAACGTTCGTACGAAGAAACTGATTTACGTCTAAATGCTGATTCGTAAATCACTTGATTAGGCGAGATGCAGTTTAAGCAACGATATAAAGGCAGTTTGTAGTTATGATAGAAATCAAAACGTAAACGAAAACTGAAATATGATGATCGTACGAAAAAACAGATTTACGTCTAAACGTTGATTCGGAAAGTGCAAAGCTTGAAACCCGATCGTATATGTGCAGAAAGCAGTAAGCTTTAGAGGAGGTTTGCAGTAAAGATAATATGCTCAAAGTAAATGCAAACCGAGATTTAGAGTGGTTCGGTCAATCTTGACCTACTTCACTTTTGGCTTCCTCCACCGACGAGGTCACCGACGTCAACTAGAGGCCTTCCTTCAATAGGTGAAGGCCAACCACCCTTTTACAGTTTCACTCCTTTTGACGGACTTAGGAGACAACCCTTACAGAATTTTCTCTCCTCTCTTTACAGCTCAGAACTTGGAAGAAAAGAGGGAGAAGAACTTTTGGCCTTTACAACAATTTTGAGCTCTAAAAATCACAGAACAAGATCAAGATTTCGGTGTATGTTCAGTGCTCTTTCAGTGCTGAATGGGTGGGGTATTTATAGGCCCCAACCCAGTTCAAATTTGGAGCTCAAAACTGTCAATTCCCGGAATTCCGGGATCAGGCGGTTGCACCTCCTGACTGGAGCGGTTGCACCTCCCAGTCTCGCTCGGAGACTGAGCCTAAGCGGTGTAACCTCCTGCCTTGGGTGGTTCAACCGCCTGGCAGAAATCAGGGTCCGAATGGGTTGATCCATTCGGCCCAATTTGGGTTTTTTAGGGACCCAATTGCCCCAAGATTAAGTTAATGGGATCACCTCCCATTTCCAACTTAATCATTGTGCTAACTACGATATTCCCTAAGATATTTACTGCAACTTGCTCCGATGCGTCAATCGCTTCTTCCAGCGAGCTTCCAGCGAACTTCCGTCGATCATCCGATGAACCCTCGGTGATGCTCCTGCGGACTTCCGGCAAACTCCTGGACTTGCGACGATCCACTTGGCGAGTTCCGACGAGCTTCTTTGGCAAGCTCATTGACTTCTCGGATTTGTTCTTGCAGAACCTCCGACGACTGTCCGAACTTCCGTCGAACTCTCGAACTCCCAACATGATCATTGTCTTGACTCCGGCGAACTCCTACTGCATTTCTTACTTTCATCGTAGTTAATCCTGCACACTTATCTCAACATATAGATTAGATAACAAATGACAATTGACTTCATCATCAAAATCTGAGATTCAATAATCTCCCCCTTTTTGATGATGACAATCAATTGATAATGGAGTTAACCTTAACTCCCCCTGTCTATATGCCATATTGGTAGAAACTCTTGGATTCAAAAGTCCAAGCAACATGTCATCATAAACTTATGCATAAACTTATGCATAACATGTCATGTCATCAACATACTTCTCCCCCTTTGTCATCAACAAAAAGGAGAAGTACCACAATCAAGTGTTTGTGATATTGGTTCAACTCATTGCATGAAAAACATAATATCAAGTTTTATCATCATGCAAGTTTGCTATTATCAAATATCAACATTTAAATTGCGATGTAAGCTTTTGATATCATAACGCAAACATTTCAAGTGTTTATCAATTGTAGCATTTCATCACATGGTAAGGTATCAACGCATAAAACTACGATACAAGTTCTTGATATCTTAACGCATGATGCAAACATGGCATAATGCAAGTTTGGCAATCATAGCATCAATTCATATATCTCTTGATGATGCAAGCATTGCAAATATGGCAATCATATCAATTCACATATCTCTTGATGATGCAAGCATAGCATCAGTGTTCATAGCATCAATTCATATATTTCTCCCCCTTTGTCATCAACAAAACGGAGAACGATATAAGCAAATTTTAAGCATTAGTGCTTGTAATTATTCATGTCATAACTAGGTTCATGTCATTTTCCAACAGTGAGTGATAGGATATCAATTATATAAACATCTCAAGGAAAACATGATATGGAGATAGCTTTGAAAACTTCTTCCTTTTTTATCTGTTATTATCTTTTTGCATGAAGGAGGAAGACTATTTGTGATACATGCTATTTATGAGTTTACTTCGAGTGAAGTTAGAATCAATGAGAGATTAAATCATGCTTCATTTTTACAAGGATCAAGATATGTATGTGAAACAAATCCTTACAAGTAAAAACACTTTCATCCATATTCATCAAATCCATTTCTCAAAAAAAATATTTTTCACATGATATGTGTATGAGAGATGTATTTGCTAATTGATTACATATGTCAAAAATCAATGATATGAACTAAACTTGATATGACATATGCTTGTTAAGTTCGGAAGAGAGTAAACTTGATATGTTAGGATCAAGAGAATCCGAAAATGAAATTTGACTCTTTCTTGCATTCGGACAAAGTTTTGCTATAGATATTCAATTACAATCATGAAGGTAAAGCAAGCTTGTTATCATAGAAGTTTTGTATTCAAGCACATAATTTCCAACATGTAATTGTGTAAAATCATTATGTCAATCAAGTGATTTGATCATTCAATCAAGAAAGTCCAAAAAATAATTTTAACACGTTCAATCATTAGGACGTATTTTTGCCATAGTTTTTCAAATACAATCATGAAGATAAGGCATGCTCATCATCATGGTAGTAAGATGGCAAGTTTACAATTTTAAGACACGCAAGCTAGTAATTTTGAGATGTTCAAGAAAGCAACTCTTGCTTCTTGAAATATAAGTTTTGCTACATGTGCAAGTTAACTTTTTGCTTCGGCAAGATATCATTCCTTGGTGATGTTCAATATAACAAGTTCTACATCATGCAAGCTAGTGAATCTTATAACATTTTAGAACATGCATAATCACCAAAGCATCATAAATTTTAATGATGTGCAAAATTACAAATTTTGCATGTTTGCATTTGTGCATCTTGAGATTTGTAAGACAGCACTTCTTGGTGATGTTCAAGATAGCAATTCCTTTTCTTTTGAGAAGTGTAACTATTTTCTTTCTCCTTTTTTTTTTGAATTATATGAGCTAGCAAATTAGCTTTCAAGCATGTTTTGCTCCCCCTTTGTCATTGTCAAAAAGAAGGGAAGACCCTTTACGTTAATTTCTAAATTATGACAAAGGTAAATAGCATTGATGAAAATTCAAGTCTTGAATGTCAAAACAATTATTTTATCATGAATATTTCATCATTGCATGCATCATTATCATCATATATATTTTTAAAACATATAAACTCATTATTATATGATTCCAAATCATCATTCCTATTATTTCAATCATTGTTTCAATCATCTTTATAGCTTATTATGCACAATATGTCAAACCATCTAACATAATACAAACATTTATTTTCAAAATATTTATCACTATTTTCATGTATGATAATAAAGTGTTCATGATATCGAACATTAAATCAATATTTTTTTAAGTATTTATCACTTCATTTTGATCATGATACCAAACATTCATCATTTAGAGTATTCATGACATTAAATCAATATTTATAATACTTCATTTTAGCAACAACTCATAGCATTTTAAATCATGATTCACATCATATGCAATACATCACATCATAATTAAAAAGCTCAAAGTATTGCGTGCATCATTATAAATCATAAATGTTTCATATCATGATGGTATCAATTTTGTTAAATTATATCCTACCATGCATGATCATAACTTTACATTTGTATACATCAAAATAAATTAATGAATATTTCATATATTCATATCATCACATAAGGAATATCAAGAAGAAAATAATTGGGTGATGAGATAAACCTTTCATGAATACATAGAATTGCATAAAAATCATATCATGAATATAAGGAATACAGGTCACAATAATTCAAGAGAAAAATCATCATTCGTTTTCAATTCATTCAATTTGACAAATCATGATCATGATTTTAATAAAACTCATTTCAAATTTAAATCATCAAAATTATTTTTATGGCTCACAAAATTTATAACATAAATAGATTCATGATTTCATTGACAATATATTTTTTTCCCTTTTTTAAGTGTTTCATCTTAAGTGATTGATTTCATGTGAGCATGCCTTTTCATTTATGTCAAATGAAAACATGCATCAACGTTTAGGATTGTAAAATGAATTTCATCATAAAACCATCAAGACCAATAAGTCACAAAAATCATCATGTATAACTTTAAAATCTCATGCATAAAATCATAAATCATGGTATCCAAACATTTAGTGTTTTTATTACATCATTATGCATCATTGAGTATACAATCGTCAAGCATGACACTTACACTATTTCATATAACCATGCCTATTTCATTTATGTCAAACATGCATCAGTTTTTAAAGCCACTGTTATTATCATGAAAATTGATAATCCATAATTATCAAAAATCATCATACATAATTTCAAAAATATATACTCATTAATCATAACTTCAAATTAAACATGATTTAATATACTCAAAATCGAGAAATAACAATGGACATCACCATGATACACATTATTACTTCTTAACCATGATTTCATATTTTCAATCAAAATCATTTTATTTGTTTATCATAAAATATGCAATATTATCATTTTTGAAATTACTAGCATGATCATAATTTTTTTTTTAACATTAATTCTAAACTAAAAAAGAAAATATATCATGAGAGCATCAAGTAATTTCAAAATAATTCAAGAGAGTTGAGTTACTTACCTTGTAGTCGAAGCCCGTCAAAGCCCAATTCATCGTTTCACCTTTGGAAGTTCTTGATTCATCCTTGGTTGCCTTCCTCTTCTTTGGCCTCTTCCTTCGTTCAAGTTCATTATCTATTTTAGATTTTTGTTTAATAAACTTATTAAGATTTAGTGTTCGAAGTTCAAGTTCATCATTGTCCTCATCACTTGAGTCATCACTCAAGTGGTATTCATTTGTCCGGAGTTCCAAATCCTTCATGTTCTTTGGAAGGTGACTTTGTTCATCATGTTCATCATGTGCATTGTGCACTATTTCATATGTCATCAACGAACCAATTAGTTCTTCAAGTGGTAAGTTGTTTAGGTTTTTAGCTTCTTGTATTGCAGTTACTTTTGAATCCCACTTCTTAGAAAGAGAACGCAAAATCTTGTTTACGAGTTCAAAATCCGAAAAACATTTTCCAAGAGCTCTTAAACTATTGACGACATCCGTGAAACGGGTGTACATGTCGCCTATAGTCTCGCTTGGTTGCATTCGAAAAATCTCAAAATCATGCAATAAAATGTTAACTTTCGAGTCTTTGACTCTACTAGTTCCCTCGTGCGTGATTTCAAATGTTCGCCAAATGTCAAAAGCCGTTTCGCACGTAGAAATCCGATTGAACTCATTTTTGTCCAAAGCGCAAAATAAGGCATTCATAGCCTTTGTGTTTAAAGAAAAATACTTCTTCTCCAAATCTGACCATTCGTTCATCAGTTTAGAGGGAAGTTGAAAATCGTTTTCAACGATATTCCATAAATCCAAATTCATAGAAATCAAGAAAACTCTCATTCGAGTTTTCCAATAAGTGTAGTCCAATCCGTTAAACAACGGTGGACGAAAAACTGATAAGCCCTCTTGAAAGCCATGAAGAGCCATTTCTCTCAGGTGTAAATCCGAAATGAGAAATACCGGGCTCTGATACCAATTGTTAGGATTAAGAGCACTAAGAGGGGGGGGGGGGGGGGTGAATTAGTGCAGCGGAAATCTTTCAACGATAAAAAATGTTCGAACGATAAAAACAATTTCGGTGTGAAAGCCGATTCTAAGATTACTTTAACTTAAGATCAAGCGAGATGATGTTAAAGTCAATCTATGAAGGCAGTTTGCAGTTATGATGAAAATCATAATATAAGCACAAACTGAAATACGACGTTCGTACGAAGAAACTGATTTACGTTTAAATGCTGATTCGTAAATCACTTGATTAGGTGAGATGCAGTTTAAGCAAGGATATAAAGGTAGTTTGTAGTTATGATAGAAATCAAAAAGTAAACGCAAACTGAAATATGATGATCGTACGAAAAAATAGATTTACGTCTAAATGCTGATTCGGAAATTGCAAAGCTTGAAACCCGATCGTATATGCACAGAAAGCAGTAAGCTTTAGAGGAGGTTTGCAGTAAAGATAATATGCTCAAAGTAAATACAAACCGAGATTTAGAGTGGTTCGGTCAATCTTGACCTACTCCACTTTTGGCTTCCTCCACCGATGAGGTCGCCGACGTCAACTAGAGGCCTTCCTTCAATAGGCGAAGGCCAACCACCCTTTTATAGTTTCACTCCTTTTGACGGGCTTAGGAGACAACCCTTACAGAATTTTCTCTCCTCTCTTTACAGCTAAGAACTTGGAAGAAAAGAGGGAGAAGAACTTTTGGCCTTTACAACAATTTTGAGCTCTAAAAATCACAGAACAAGATCAAAATTTCGGTGTATGTTCAATGCTCTTTCAGTGCTGAATGGGTGGGGTATTTATAGGCCCCAACCCAGTTCAAATTTGGAGCTCAAAACTATCAATTCCTGAAATTCCGGGATCAGGCAATTGCACCTCCTGACTGGAGCGGTTGCACCTCCCAGTCTCGCTCGGAGATTGAGCCCAGGTAGTGCAACCTCCTGCCTTGGGCGGTTCAACCGCCTGGCAGAAATCAGGGTCCGAATGGGTTGATCCATTCGGCCCAATTTGGGTTTTTCAGGGGCCCAATTGCCCCAAGATTAAGTTAATGGGATCACCTCCCATTTCCAACTTAATCATTATGCTAACTACGATATTCCCTAAGACATTTACTGCAACTTGCTCCGGTGCGTCAATCGCTTCTTCCGGCGAGCTTCCGACGAACTTCCGTCGATCATCCGATGAACCCTCGGTGATGCTCCTGTGGACTTCCGGAAAACTCCTGGACTTGCGACGATCCACTTGGCGAGTTCCGACGAGCTTCTTTGGCAAGCTCATTGACTTCTCGGATTTGTTCCCGCAGAACCTCCGACGACTGTCCGAACTTCCGTCGAACTCTCGAACTCCCAACGTGATCATTGTCTTGACTCCGGCGTAACTTCTACTGCATGTCTTACTTTCATCGTAGTTAATCCTGCACACTTATCTCAACATATAGATTAGATAACAAATGACAATTGACTTCATCATCAAAATCCGAGATTCAACATTGTTAATACATTTAGGTTCAATTTGGGAGAGAAAAGCGGCGTTGGCACAAAAATTTTTAAGAGAAGAACGTGTTTGAACCCCCTTAGATATGTCTCCTAAGATTAGCTCCTTAGGATGAGCATCTACATACTTCTAATCCTTGGGTAAGGATGTTTCAGAAGTGGATGCATCTAAGTTGCTAGTTGAAGAAGAGGTTTCATTTAAATTTAAAGAATCGAAATTAATATCATCATCAAAGTTATTTTTCTTGATTTCTAAAATCTCATTGAAAACAACATGAATGGATTCTTCTATAATTAAAGTTCTTTTATTAAAGATACAAAATGCTTTAGAAATCGAAGAATAACTAAGAAAAATTCCTTCATCGGATTTAGCATCAAACTTTCCTAAGACATCTTTTTCATTCAAGATAAAATACTTACATCCAAAAACTTTAAAATGTAAAACATTGGGTTTTTTGTTGTTCCATAACTCATAGGGAGTTTTGGTGAGTAAGGGTCTTACTAGAACTCTATTCAAAATATAGCATGAAGTGTTTACGGCTTCAGCCCAAAAATATTTGGGTAGGCTATGTTCATTCAACATGGTTCTTACCATTTCTTGTAAATTTCTATTTTTTCTTTCTACTACTCAATTTTGTTGAGGATTTCTTGGAGTAGAGAAGTTGTGATTATATCCATTCAATTCACAAAATTCTTGGAAATCACGGTTTTGAAATTTACTATCGTGATCACTTCTAATTGATGAAATTATAGAACCCTTTTCATTTTGAACAAGTTTACAAAACTTAGTGAAATATCTAAAGCATCCATTTTTGTGTTTCAAGAAATAGGTCCATGTGTATCTACTATAATCATCTACAATAACAAAGACGTATTTGCTACCTCCTAGGCTTGATATAGAGATTGGTCCAAATAAATTCATATGGACCAATTACAAGGGTCTAGAGGTGCTTATTTGATTCTTAGATTTGAAGCTACCCTTATTTGTTTTCCTAATTGACAAGTATTACACACATTATTTTTTATGAACTTGATATGAGGAATTCCTCTTACAAGTTCTTTGGGTGAAATTTGAGTGATTAGTTTCATGCTAGCATGACCTAATCTCCTATGCCAAAGCCAAGCATCGTTATTCAAAACCGAGAAACACATTTCATTGCAAAGATCATTGATGCCAATGGTGTATATGTTATTTTGTTTTAATGCAATCATAGATCTGTTTTTGTGTGATTTTTCAATGATGCAAGCATTAGATTTGAATTTGACAATATATCCTTTATCACACAATTGACTAATGTTTAAGAGGTTATGTTTTAAACCATCAACTAACAAAACATCTTCAATAAAGAAGTTAGATTTGTTACCTATGGTCTTTTCCCAATGATTTTACCCTTGTTGTTGTATCCGAAGGTGACATAGCCTTCGTCTATGCTAGTGAGCTTAGAGAATTAAGATGGATCTCTGGTCATATGCCTTGAGCATCCACTATCAAGGTACCATCTCTTGCTCCTAGCTTATGATGGTATATGTTTCTATAAGAAAGGATGATTTTTAAGTACCCATTTAATCTTGGGTGTCTCAAAAACTGATCTAAATTATTTGTCATGTTGCATGGAATTTATCATGGGTCCTTTAGGAACCCAAATCAATTTGTTCGGACTAACTTTCTTGAATGGACAATGATAAGTTTTATGTCCATATTTGCAACAAAAGTTGCATTTGCTTTGGTGTGAAACATGCAAGATAGAACCTTTAATGAAGGTGGTTGGATTTTGGTGAGGACTTCTCACAAATCCAATTCCACTTTGTTTAGGAACGTGACCCTTATTTGTAAGGATCATATTCAAAGACTTGCTACCAACCTCGAATTTCTTCAAAGTGTCTTTAAGTAGCAAGTTCTCCTTTTGGAGAGTTTCTAGATCATGACATTTCATACATGGAGCTAAACTATCATTATGTTCAGTTTTTAATTTATCAAAATTACTAATAAGAATATCATGCTCCTTTTTTAATAATTTATATTTTCTACTAATTATTTTGTATTCATTAAATAAGTCATGGAAAGTATTTAATAATTCATTAAATGATAAATCTGCATCAGTTAAATTCGTTACCTCCTCTCTGATGGCCATTAGGGTGTAGTGAGCAACTTGCTCGGTGTTGGACTCCTCTTCTTCGGACGCGCTTGAGTCATCCCACGTTGCTTTGAGCGCTTCTTCTTTGGTGTTCTCTTCTTGGCTTGGGGACAATCACTTTTGTAGTGTCCCGGCTTCTTGCATTCATAACAAATAACTTGGTATTTTTTGGGTTCAAATTTATTTTTAGTGTCATTTTTAAATTTGTTTCTTTTAATGAATTTTTTAAATTTTCTTGTTAGAAGTGCCAAGTCATCGTCAAAGTCCTCATCACTTGAGTTTTCTCTCAAGTGGTCTTCTAGAGTTTTAAGTGTTATATCCTTCCTGTTCTTTGGAAGGTTATCTTTTGCTCTTCATGAGCTTTGCAAGTCATTTTGTAGGTTATTAATGACCTGATTAATTCTTCAAGAGGGAAGTTGTTTAAATCTTTAGTCTCTTGAATAGTAATGACTTTAGGGTCCCAACTCTTTGGAAGGGATCTTAGAATTTTATTGACGAGCTCAAAATCCGAAAAACTTTTACCGAGTCCTTTTAAACCATTGACGACATCCGTGAAACGGGTGTACATGTCACCTATGGTCTCGCTCGATTTTATTCGAAAAAGTTCATAAGAATGTACTAAAAGATTGATTTTTGACTCTTTCACTCTACTTGTACCTTCGTGAGTCACTTCGAGTGTATGCCAAATATCAAATGCAGTTTCACAAATTAAAACACGATTGAACTCGTTTTTATCAAGTGCACAAAATAAGGCATTCATAACCTTTGCATTAAGAGCGAAAGTCTTCTTCTCCAATTCATTCCAATTGATTGGAAGAGAAGACTTTGAAAATCCATTTTCAATAATATTCCAAAGTTTAAAATCCATGGAAATAAGGAAGATCCTCATTCGGGTCTTCCAATAGGTGTAGTTTGTCCCATTGAACATGGGCGAACGTGTAATAGAGTGGCCCTCTTGGTTTCCGACGTATGCCATCTCTCTTGGGTTTTATTCTGATTGAGAGTTAATTCCACTCTGATACCAATTGTTATGATCAAAAGCACTATGGGGGGGGGGGGGGAGGGGGGTGAATTAGTACAGCGGAAAACTTTCGACGATTAAAACGACATTCGTATGATAAAAGCGTTTTTGATGAAAAACCATTTTGGAAAGTTCTTCAACTTAAGATCAAGCGAAAGTATAGTTGAAGTAAAGCAACGGAGGCAGTTTACAGTTAAGATAGAGAGCAAAATGTAAATGCAAACCGAGATTTAGAGTGGTTTGGTCAATCTTAACTTACATCCACTTTTGTCTTCCTCCTCTGATGAGGTCACCGAAGTCCACTAGAGGCCTTCCTTCAATAGGTGAAGGCTAACCACCCTTTTATAGCTTTACTCCTTTTGACAGGCTTAGGAGACAACCCTTACAGATTTTCACTCCTCTCTTGAATGATCAAAACTTAGAAGAAAAGAGGGAGAAGAACTTCTAGCCTTTTATAACACTTTTAAGCTCTCAAATTCCCAGAATAAATGCAAGCTTTCGGTGCCCTTTCATACAGAAAATGGTGGGGTTTATATAGGCCCCAGCTAGTTTGAATTTGGAGCTCAAAAGTGTCATCTCTCGGATTTTCAGGGTCCTTGTGGTACCACCGCCATAACTGGGTAGTACTACCACCTAGCATCTGACACTAGGCAGTACTACTGCTCAGTCTGGGCAGTACCACCACCTGGCAGAGCTCGGAGACCAAGCTCTAGCGGTACCTGGCATCTTACTGGGGTGGTACCACCGCTTGGCAGTAAAAACTACCGACGGTACCACCGCCTGACAAGGGTGGTACTACCGCCCAGAATTCCTGGGAGACCAAGTCTCCTAGACGGTTCCACCGCCAACCAGAAATTCTAGGTCCAAATAAGCTGATCCATTTGGCCCAATTTAGGTTTCTTCAGGGCCCAATTGGCCCCAGATTAAGTTAATGGGATCACCTCCCAATTCTAACTTAATCTACCTGTTAATCATGACACTTAAGACATTAATGCTGCAAATCGTGTTCCGGTGCGTCAATCGCTTCTTCCGACGAGCTTCCAGCGAACTTCAAGCGAACATCCGACGAACCCTCGACGATGCTCTGGCGGACTTCTAGCAAACTCCTGGACTTGCAACAATCCTCTTGGCGAGTTCCAATGAGCTTCTTTAGCAAACTCCTGGACTTCTCGGATTGTTCCTACAGAACCTCTAACGACCGTCCGGACTTCCGACGAACTCTCGAACCCCCAATGTGATCTTGGTCTTGACTCCAGCTCAACACCTGCTGCATGTCTTACTACCATCGTAGTTAATCCTGCACACTTATCTCAATATATAGATTAGATAACCAAATAATAATTGACTTCATCATCAAAATCCGAGATTCAACAGCTTTCGAGAGCAGTCCTTCGATATGTGCCCCGGTTGTTGACAATAAAAACATACATGTTATCCCATGGGGCATGAGGTGGAATCATGATCTGCCTTCCCACAGAAATAGCATCTTATGCCGACTTGATTACTAGGAGCTCCTGCTTGTTGATGCCTAAATTGTTTACCTTTGCGTTTCTTTGAGGGTCCAGAATGTGATCCCTCATACGTAGATGGTGCAGCACTAAAAGGTCATTTTCGATCCTTTGCTTATTGTAGTTTATTATCCAATTTCTCCACCACCAGAGCTCGATTTAACACTTCAGCATATGTTGGTAAAATCAGTACTGCAACGGACTTTCTAATTGATGATCGAAGTCCCCTCTCAAAATAACGAGTTCTTTGATTTTCATTGAAAGCAATATATGGAGAGAACTAGGCCAACTCAGTGAAATAATGATCATATTCCATTACGGTTCTACTTCCCTAGTGAATGCTATGAAACTCTTATTGCTTCTCAAAGTGAACCGAATCAAGAAAGAACTCGATTTAACACTTCAGCATATGTTTATTATCCAATTTCTCCACCACCAGAGCTCGATTTAACACTTCAGCATATGTTGGTAAAATCAGTACTGCAACGGACTTTCTAATTGATGATCAAAGTCCCCTCTCAAAATAACGAGTTCTTTGATTTTCATTGAAAGCAATATATGGAGAGAACTAGGCTAACTCAGTGAAATAATGATCATATTCCATTACGGTTCTACTTCCCTAGTGAATGCTATGAAACTCTTATTGCTTCTCAAAGTGAACCGAATCAAGAAAGAACTGCTCATAAAATGCATCCTTAAACTGCTCACAAATTACCATATTACCTCTAGCCTCTAACATCCTCCTTTTTGAGGTCCACCAAGTGTCTATCTTCTCTTCCAAAATGAAAGAAGCGAAAGGTACTTTCTAATTTTCCCTAGCTTTGAATGTTTTCTCCACTTGACGAATCCAACGTTCAGTAAAGATTGGATCTAGTTTGCCCTCAAAAACTAGTGGTCTCAATCTCTTAAAGTGATCTAAGGTATTATTCCTACCCCGTGGAATTTCAACTCGCTGCTCCTAACGCTCAAAGTATCCTCTAATAGCATTGAGGACTCCATGTACATCATCTTGAGTATTGATGGGTGTAGGGGCATTACGTGCATTCTGCGAAGTTGGAGAAGCTGACCCATAATCAGTGACAGGTGTACGTGAGGACTGGGTTTGTTCTACGATGCGTGAAACTTCCAAGTTATTGTTTGTTCGAACACCTCTTCGAGTGCGTAGACCAGTAGCATTACGACCATGAGCACCCCAAGTGACAAGACCGCTAATCTCTAGAATTGACTTCATTACTCCTATAACAGGTTAAAGACAATCATCGGTTAAAGTCAATCTAGGGACCTAATACACCTATAGGCCCTAGACCATGCTCTGGTACCATAAAAGATGTCACATCCTGGATTTTTTTATATATATATCTTTCCACATAGACAAGTAGATAAATATCACTTTATTCATCATTTATAAATATTTATTACATTTTATTCATCAAATCACAAGTAGAAAATTAAATATAGTGATGTTAACTTCAAGAATCATCCAAGTGGCTCTATATAATGGTAGAGGAAGGTCCGCTCTCCATTGGAATCTGATTTAGTACTAGAAGGAGGCTACTCTGAAAATCAAAAATAAAGAAATTTCAGCAACGCTGAGTAGGAATCCCAAAAGTCAACTCAAAATGAATACATGATCAAAATTCAATCATCCCATTGGCGTATATCAAATACCCGGAGGAGCACTCTCCCAACAGCAGATAGAGAGGCTTTATCCTACGAGATGAGTTTGTGTTCTCCCAATAGCGGATGGAGGCAAACTCATATCGCACTCCTAACAGAGGATAGAGTGGTGTCCCTCACCCGCTAAAGTGGGGACACGTTCCTCCCAATAGTGGATGGAGGAACCGTCCAATCGTCACATCTAACGGCCCGCTAATCCCCGAAGGGAATCGCCCTACCTACTCTTGATAGGGAAATAACATAATCTCACACTGGTTATGTCCATATCGGGATGAAATAACTCATTTAAAACATCTCTTTCAAATATCATCAATATCAAATAATATAAATTAGCCCTCAATTGACTTTAACTCTAGTTTAATCAATCCAATTGAACTCAATTTACTAGAACCTTACTGAACCAATTTCTAATCCTCATTTAACTGGTCTGGAACCACCCTAGACTAGTATAATTTGGACTAGATTAGGTTCAATTTAGGTTAAACTGACTTGAATAAGTCAATCAATTCGGAATCACCCCGAATTGATCTAGACTAATCAAGCCTAGTTTAGTTCAATTAATATTTGGACTCAAATCCAACAACAATATTGGGCTAGATTGGGCCAGCCCATCTATTGGTCATGTGCATTATAAATGATTGGGCATACATTACACAAAACTAGCCCAGCCCTCGCCCATGGACTGGTCATGTACGTCGCATGTGACCACCTATGATGATTGGGCTGGGTTAACCTACGGGTCAAGGCCTGATCCGGGGTTGGGCCTGGCTAGTGGACTGTGGCTTGTGACCTATGGGTTGGGCCTAATTGTGAGCAATTTTAATCCAATTTTATACCACAACATATATTTATTTACTAACAATTATATAAATAAAAACATAATAACATATTAAGAAATAGATCAGGAGATAAGCTTTAATACAAGAAAATAACCTTGTAAATTCAAATAAAAATCATACTTTCTAACACATGTATAATTTCAACGTATTCTAGTTAAATAAATTTTGAATTATTTTAAATTTTAGATAAAAGAATATCAAAATTTTAGATAATATATTTTAATCTAATAAAAATTTTAATACAGATGAGATTAAAGATAAGTTGTAATGTAAAGAAATATCATATATTTAATACATAAAACATGTAAATTTTTAACATGTTTAAATTTAAAAATAAAAACCTTAAACATGGGTCAAAGAACATTATAAAAACTTCAATTGATTGATTTTAATGTAATAATAAAAATTTTAATATTTAAAGAATTGATAAATATTTTTCAAACTATAAAACTTTTAACATTTAAAGAATCAAAATAAAAACTAAAACTTTTATTTTCAAGAAAGGTAGGGAAACCTACCTCTCATCAACAGGGTATAATTCCTCGTTCCTCCCGTTGCTAAGCTTGTCTAAGTGATAAACGAAGGAGAGAAATCTCTCTCCTTAAATAGGAGGAGGTGAGCCTCCATTAAAAAAAATTTATTTTTATTTTTATTTTTATTTAATATAAATTATTTCTATTTAATATACTAACAAATATAATATCATTCTATTTGGAATACTTAATAGTTATTTCCTAATTTATATTAACAAACAAGAAAATAGATTGAGATTTCCTAAATTATAATGACAAGTAAGAAAAAAATTAATTCCTAACTAATTATTTGATTTGATTAGGTACGTTTCAATAAACATGGGTATGACTTATCGCCTGTGATGAGTAAAGCTACAGGATAAGTTCCTTATTTGTGGTAAATAAAACATGGGTAGAACTAAAAGCTATTTTGAATATAATCCCAAATATTTATGCTGTTCCGGAGAGAACTTGAATGTTCTATTCCTCATCCATTTAGGACTGCAAGTTTTATTGCTACTTGGTTGAGAAATTATGCCAGAATACAAAGCACTGATGGGGGATTTTAGAGGGTAAACCTTCCCCTGATCTTTTGCATTTGTCTTGGAGAGTAATATCGGTCTTCTTTCTTTTTGTAGCATAGGATTCTTGCTGTGATGTGATGATGGTGCATGTTGGAACGTCCTGATTTTGGAAGTGGGCATAGGTTATAATTGATTTATAAGTGTATTGTTAACTTGATATAACATAGGAATTCCCTACTATGATGATGGTGCAATGTCGACCCTTTCATGAAATTAATTTATTGATGTGATGCTCTCATTTAATCCCTTATCAAAGACTTGGGCTAGTAAATCGGGTCTCGTAATAAATGATATCAAAATCGATTAGTATCTCGGTTTAAGTATTTTGAATGAATGATTTAAACTCAACAAGGTTTACATGCTAGCTAGTAATTCCATTACGTAGAATCATCATGATTACTGATAAACCAAATGCCCTCTAATCTTATAGATAATGCTTGAGTTAAGTTTAAACATCTTGCACCAATGATTCAAGTTCAATCAAGTTGACGGGTTAATTCTCCTATTTGATCAGATGGTAACAATTGATGAACCAAATGCCCTAACGATGCAGATCGGATAGTTGTGAAGACCAAAAAAAATCCACCACTTGAGGACTGTATCATGAGACCATCATTTATCTCTGTTGCAGGACGGACAAAGAGGACAATAGCTTTCTTTCTTTTTGTGGTGTCACACTTTAATCTCAAGGGAAATGTAACAAATATTGCCATGAATGACTTCTCAATGCTTCTTCAAAGTAAAAGGTTTCATAAATCTATTTGGGTCATTGAAACTACACAAAAGATACTAAGAGTAAAAAAAAAATGAAGAATCAACAACTACACGTAGAAGCTCAGAAACCATCAGCCATGAGTTACCAGCTACCTAGGAAACAGGATAAGGTCTAATACAATACATACCAACCGGCACAAACAGCAAAAAAGAAGCTAACATTGGTTGAAGGTGGGCAATATTTGACCTCCTTTAGTTTGTAAGTGCAGCGGTTTGTTTCCTTCCCCCATTTTAAACCGAGCAAACAATGGCTTTGCTTGAGAGCTACAGTATAGCTCTCCTTTGCTTGTCCAGGGCAGAAAAGAATACCTCTGGCTTCAGTTCAGTGCACACGGAGCAAATATATATTAAGAACAGAAGCTTAAGAGTTCTGCACATCCTTTCATGGACTTACTTCAGCAGTCGAATCGTCTGCAACTTTCTTGGACTCTGCATCATCCATTTGCAAGATCAAATCCTCGGCAGAACTGCCCGCTTTTCTGCTAACTTCTTCGTGGTCCTCGACTTTCATTTCCATTTCTGCTACATATTCAGATTCCTTGACACTTGAAAGTTCAGATGGTGTTTCTGTGTTGGGTAGAGAAAGAGATTCATTACCGATGCCCATTCCTTTTGAAAGAACTACATACCGAAGCACGAGCTGCTTGTAGCAATTCAGGAGGCTTCCTACATCATCAACTGTTAGATCTCCAGCATTAGCAAATAAGAATGGGTACTCCTGAAAATATTTGTTTACATTTTCCTCCTTCAAAATGTCAGTGGTTCCTTTCTTCTCTAGATCTGAGATCGACGGCCTTTTAATTAGTGGTTTATACTTGCCATCTACATCTTTGTTTATACTATATGATTGGTTTGGGACTTGATGTCCTTCGACAGATGCTGTGTTATCCAGTTCCCTGTTAGATTTCAACCTTTCTTCCATGGCATCCAGATTGGTTTCAGTTTGCTGATGTTCTGTGCCAGTTGATAGGCCCATAAGATGCGCTCTGGCAGATTCCATTTTCTTTTGGAATTCTATCTCATCCATTGAAAGTGCTTGTGCATCAATATTCCAGATAAAAGATTCTGCAGACAGGATATTTGTGAAGAAATATGCAGCTTCAGAGACTAAACGTGACTGACGCCTATAACGTTGTATGTATAACAGGTTTGAATGGAGTTGTGGAGGGTTTGCCTGCAAAGTATAATATTCATTATTGTCTTTTTCAGCAGGAACTACAACATAGAAGCTGAAATCTAAATGTATTTCCATAAGAAGGAAAAGTGTAACTAGGCCTGAGTTTTTCTGGTGCTTTAGAACATACATGATGCTTTAATTTTATAATTTGGTAGTCCCTAAGACAATAGTGGCAGTAGAAGAAGCAAGTTCCTTGAATACTTTTGGAGAACAGTAGCTTATAATGCAGACTGAACACCAAAAATAAGGGTGCATGATGTCCTGACCTGATCCAATGAGAGAATTGACCTATCAACATGATGAACCTCATGAGTTACAATCTCCTTCATTTATGGCTTGATGTCCTCATCAAAGCCCAGAACCAACTCATGATCCTAAATCATGTCTGGCAGGCAGCATGTGGGGCCTAACCCAGTAATACCTCAACATCATATGATCTGCATCTAGCCCCATCCACAAATAACTCTTTCCTACCTGGACTTCTCACTATGCTTAGTATTAGGTCCCTCTGACATCAAACATCATGTCCTGATCCAACCCAAAATGCCTTTAAGGTTAAAGGTAGTAAGTTCATTTAACATAATAAATCATCTCAATTATTTTCTCGTTCCCAATTCAGACTAGGGTGTCAAACATGATGTTGCTGCATGTACATTTAACACAAATTGTAACAACAAGTTCTTTTGTAATTCCTGTACAGTTGATTAGATTTCTTCAACAACAATTCAGTTTCATCTGGTTTGGTTTGTATGGCTAGTATGGTTTGAATTGCTTAGACTTTTTAGACCTTAATTGTGATACCCTACCTAGTCCCACATTGGAGTGAAAGGTGAATATGTTGATATATATAAGACTTGGTAGGCTTAACACTAGCAACTTGGTTAAATCATCTCAAGCCATGTGTTCAAAGGCACATTCTATCTTACTGTGCCAATCATACTAGAGTGACTCAATATCCCATCGTGTATGTGTGGGAACGGCTCTCGAGTGTTACTAGGCATTAATGAGGACAAATACTTCTAAGTTATAGAGATAGCAATACACCATACTAAGTGAAAGGTGGGTTATTTTAGTATATAAGATATAATGGACTTACTATTATTAACTTGGGCTTAAGGATTATTTTGGGTCACATGGTAAAGGCCAGTTCTAACCAAGTTATTGGGCCAATAAGCGTATCAAACCAGGTCATGAATAAATATTTATTTGGTTTTTATTGCCCCATAACCAGATCCTTGTTTACTCACATCACCTTCAAGAATTAATATCATCTAATTTTCATACTTAAATTACATGGACTTTTTTGTTTGGTAGCATTAACAGATATTTTCTTTTCTAATCTTGTTATAGTCACAAATTAACTTTGGTTAGATAAAGTCACTTTTTTGGATAAAGTGATAAAATTGAGAACTTCAATACTTGCATGTAAATACCAACTTATTCACCACAATGTCAACTAAAATGAAAAAAGAAAAGGAAATCAATCTAGTTATAACCCTGTCTATTGTAACTTACAAATGTTCACGAGATATATGGAGTGAACCATACTGCAAAAATGGATTTTGGATAAGGATAATTAACTTAAGCATGTAACATCATACTTTAGTATGCTTCTATCATTCAATCATTGGTTTGAAAATGAAGTATATTGGACTAGATGACCTAATATTGAAACAAACTTAGATTTGTTAAAAAATGAGAGCAACCGCTACTTCAGTATGACCTGCATGGAAAACATACCTTTATGGTAACATAAATGAGGACAGGGAGGAACTCATCTGCTCCTGGAGGGTTCTCATTTGACGCGATTGAAGCATTTAATAGTAAGTTATTAATGACTTTGCAACAATTGAGGATACAAACAAGTTTGTCTCTAGGAGCCTTGTACATATTAATCTTCTGCAGTTCCTTCTGTGCAAGCTATGACAAATATGAACAATATATGATTAGAGATAACTATCTTGGAATTTGTTAAAATAATTTCAGATGTACCTCATATAGTTTTAGAACCATATAATTCCCAAACTTTATCAAGAATTAACAAAATAACAACTGTAACAAAAGCTAATGAGGAATTGTGGGGTTTGGCATTCATAAAATGCTATTCAAACAATGAAATCCTGAATCAACATCAGCAACATTAAAATGAGTAGATAACAATGAAAAAAAATTGTCAAGTTGCAACAATATGATATGTGAGATGACATACAGATGCTAAAATGATAGCAAATATAGCAGCATTAAGAAAAAAAAGTATTTCTTTGCAAACTCCTGTAGTTGAACTGCAAAATCAATGCAACATACAATTCATATATTTGACAACACCAAAGGCAATCTTTCAAACAAGATTATCTAAACAAGCTTGATAATAAATAACTGAACTTAAGAACATTATACAAAGGCCTTAATATCCCTAATGTCCTTCCCAATAAGATTTACAACATGCTCAACTGAAAGTAAATAATATTGCCATAAAGAAACTTAATTATGACCAAAATCCATAAAAGCCAGCGTAACTGTAAAAGCATGGGTCTTTTCTGCATCTTCAACCCTAATATATTGTATTAACTTATGCTCATAAATTCAAGAACAAACAGCCGCAAATAAAATGAAAATCTTCTTTTTCTCGCACCAAGATTCATCCAACAAAATTTGCATGTCTTACATCTTTATGGTTTACTTATACAAGAATCCTCCAGTTAGTCTGCATCAATAAACGCCTCCATGAATTCCTTGGTGGAGTCTGAATAACAACAGTAACCATTGAATTTATTCAGACCGAGTTATTACACGTTGATGTTAATTACCAAAAAAATCTTCTTGTAATACTTTAGTTCTTCGCATAATATATTATCTTATGCTACTAAAGACACTATGAGAACAATATGATATTCAACAGCCATATCAACCTCCAAACAATTCTAATAACTTGAATTACTTATGTGCTATTACTGTGACAGCTTTGTTATTGTTATTGTTGTTGTTGTTGTGCCCATAAACTATTACTATGATAAATGATTATACAAATCATTAGACAATATCTAGTTTTAGTTGTCATTAATGGTTCAGGAACAACAACACAAGTCCAGATAGGTTGAGACACACAAATTTGCTGCTGAAGTATGAATTAAGTGGAAATTTATGGGTGGTTCAAATAAATCTGATGGCTCCAAGGATATTCTAAAGTTCAGTAGCTCTGTTAATCAACTCACCAGCCATGATGTTTCATTTTGGAAGGCCGGCTGTATATCCAAATTTTCGGGTCGTACAAATTGTTGTAGTAAAGCCATCTTCTCATAAAGTTCTCCATCACTGTTTGCATCTTCTGGAACTGATGCAAATACACGGCTGAAAAGTTTTGTCATGACATATTTCTCCAGACCCTGTATATACAAACAAAAGGGCGATTTCCAGAAACATTCTTAATTTCAAAAAGCAAAAAGGAGAATCAAAGAATGAACAAACATGAATATGGGCCAAGATAATGATATAATGAAACATGCAAGAATCAGCAAATGAAACTACTGATCAACTTGTATAGAGCAATATCATTCTAAAATACATGGGAACAAAACTAGAACTGAGAAATTTCAGTTAAGGTCTGTGAATGGGCTCTGAAACTCTTTTGCTGAAAAGAGAAGACGGTACAGAACACAAGCTTGCAACTTTTACAGGCATCAGCACTTGTTAAGAGTCATACATGTAGAGCCTGTGTGACTTGCAGATAATTACTGAAAATCACAAAGTGCATGGAAAGTAATATTGATTCTGCATATAACTAAGGGGGAAACAAAGACATACACAGTCCATATATTCCAGTAAGTCACAAGGTCAATAAGTTTTTTTAATACATGCTGACCTAAAAAGATTCCCTTTCAGATAGCACCAGAAACCTCCTGTAAAGACATCGAATCGCAGGACACTTACATAGTAAATATATAGGTCAAGTAACAGCTAGTCAAGACTTGCCAAATGAACTTTCAACACAGAAGGTTATCTACTATAAAACTCCCGTGTTTTAATTCACTCAATAACCTATGGCCCTTGTGCATCTTAAAGAAAAGGTAGAATAAATAAAGAATCTTTTCTTAATACCCTTTAATGATACAAGCAGGAACAATTCCTTTTGTCTTAAAATTTCCAAGGTTGAGGTGAACCATGTGCAGTTTAAATCTTAAAAATTGATGTGGTACTGCAGACATTCACCAGTGGAGAAACTACAACAAAGAGGTTGGAATCTTACAAATCCAATGTTTAGCAGTATTTTTCTTGATACTCCATTTCTAGATTTTGCTATAGAGGGTTACTACCCAAAGTGGCTATCACCAAGATAGTCCTATTATAGTCTTCTATTTTTGTTACTGTTTAATGATTTTTTAAAAACTGTTTAATGATATTGCATGCGTCCATCCTCCTATATACGGTTTTGATGCAATTCTACTTTGGAAAAAAATTACAAACACTATCCAAAAAATTTGTTATTGCTCATTATGCTATCAAGAGAGAGAGTTTCATGGAAATAGATTATTGTTTCCAATAAAAGATTTAGTGAAACACAGGAATGATTGTTCAAATAGGGCTAATAGAATATATGGAATCTTACTTAAATATTCTATAGAAATATATTGAGTTAGCATTGATGTCCTGGAAGGTTTCTCCTGTGTGATTTGGGTTATCAAGTTTCAACTTACGGAAACAATCTCTGTTTCCACAAGGTTGAATGCATCAACTCTCTCTAGACCCCGCATAGGCGAGAGCCTTACGAATTAGATTTGATCTTTATTTTTATTAATAAAAATATGTTATGCTTTGTGTCCAATTGGTTAGAAGATAAGATATCCATGTCCTTTTTTTCACTTTTGGCTTTCATGTGTTGGCAAAAATAGTATTATCCCCTCATATAGATTAGGATAAATGGATCAACTTCTCATTTCTAGAAACAATTTTTCCATTCAGCACAAAAAGTTTGTCATAAATTCAGATGCATTCACAGCAAAGAGAACTGCCAAGGCTCACCTCTCCAGCACTTTCCAATTCTTCTTCTGAACTACCAGCCCAAAGCGTATGGGCTCTAAATGCTCCTTCCATGTTGGTAAGAAAATCCTGAACAGCAGCACTGTCATTTTCTGGATCAGGAGCTTTGTTTGAAAAGGAGACAATGAAGCTGCCATGTTAAATGATCCATCTTAATCACATTTCAATCACACAGAAGCATGATTAATACATTTTTAAACTACAGATAGTTGCCTATAACAGAAATTTAGAAACTAAAAGCTGCTGAAGAATAAAATCAGTGGCATGCAGTACAAAACAGTGCAACCTATATGACAATTTCAATATTTCCAGATAAAAAGGTACATGTGGCCATATTGTCAGGAAGGCTTTTGCGTTTTAGGAAATTAATATGTATCATTTAGATCAACCATATAAGAGAGTAATAATCTACAATGATATAATTGAAGAGAATATAAATAGAAGATCAACTCTCAGACAACGAGAGACATTTCTACTATGATCATTCAAATGAATTAAGAGCATTAGGTCAATAAGAACCTCAAAAACTATACCTACCAATCCTAAGTCGAAAATGCTCGAGTTTCAAGTCCCACGGCATTTCTTTTATGATCGAATTTAGGATTAGTTGACCCTTTCTGAATGGTCTCTACCAAAAAATAAAAAGAAAAAGAAAACTCTGGGTTCCATCTTTAGTTTATCCAACTACTTGATATCTATTGACAAATAACTTGTTAAAGAAGGAAGTTAACAGCAAATACAAGTTAACAGGAAAGTCCTATGAAGCCGTGAAAGAAATAGGAAAAGTAGCCTATGAATTCATTATACACCTAACGTAAGCACACACACACCACTATATTTATCTCCCATGGAATTAATTACTTCTACTACATGGAACTCGTCTCTAAGATCTTGCCGGAGGTGATGCAGGTATGACCTAACCAAAGGCTTCAACTTAGACGTAAAAGGAAGGCTCAAGAAGCGTTTAGCAAGCGATGTTCCAAGAGAGGCAATACCACAGGAAGCCCCTAACAAACCGTATGTGGCATCACCTCCTACCTTGAGGTAAAGTGAAGGTTAAGAACCAATAATCATCCTGAAATGAATGCTATAGCTGAGGTACGTAATAACATCATGGCTTCTCCAAGCTCTTCCAGTGTCAGATCAGCACCCACGAACCAAAGACGATCATCTAAAATCTAGGTGACTCAATCAGACGGCTGGAGTCAGGGAAATCCGCATCGAACAAAGGTATCAGCAAGATCCAAGAGGTCAATGTCCGTCAGGTCAACATAGAAAAGAGAAGACGCAATGCGGCCGACAGACAAAAGCTAAATCAAGAAAGAAAAACCACATCTTTAAGATGGAAACAGAGCTACACAAAAGAACAACCGCCAAGAAAGGGAACGGAAGCAATGGATACAGACCTCTTGATCGATTTGACGAAATCGGCGGCGGAGGGGTGCCGCATCCGCTCCAAGAAGTCGTGCCAGGTGAGAGGGGCGGTGGAGGAGCCGAAGGCGTCGCCGCCGCCGCCGCCGGCCTCCATCTAGTGAGAAGTCTTCGAATCCGCACCAATCAAGGGCGCGGCGCTAAAGATCGAATCTTTCGCCCGGGGACGAGAAGGGAAAGGGATCCGACGAAGCCAACCAGCGAGGTCCGAAGAAGGCCGATGGTGGAAAGAGACGAGAAGAAGGCCGACCGTCCCAAGTCTTCCACTTAATTTGGCGAACTGTCAAAAATGCCCTCGATGTTTTCACGTCCGAACCCAACACAAACTGCAATCCAATCAGAGTGTCACTTTTCAATTTAGTCCTTATTATTTTTATGTATTTTATTTTGATTGGGTTTTGCATGAAGACGCTTATTAAACTTAGCATTCTTAACAGAGCTGGTTTCGTTTCCATCTCATTGCAAGTATCTATCTATCTATCTGCTCATAGATTAATAAATATATATATATATATATATATATATATATAAATAAACAAAATCTTTACCGGCTAAGTAAAATGGGTGTTGCGTTCTGTCATAATAAGAGTGTTTCGATTTAAGTGAGGTTTGGTATCATATTTAATTTGAAATTCTTTTCTTTTTATTATGATCAATGTGTAGAGATTTTTATTATATCGTATCTCATAAATAAAATTTATTTATTTTTATCTCGTAATCTTTGACAGTTCATTGAGAATTTAAGAAAATGATTAGTACTATAATATACTGTCGTTATCACATCCCATTATCATCGATTCTAACTAAATTTATGAATTAGGATCGGATCATGTGGGTACCATTTTTATAACATTTTAATTTAACTTTACGTTGAAAGTTAGATATATATATACTATTAGCATTAATTTGTGTTTTTATCTAAGACATAAAATACTATTGATTTAATAGATTTTATTTTTTTATATATAATGCCAAAAAATACTGAAATATAATATAAAAAATATATGTTATAACATAATATTTTTAAAATGTTTTTACTATATTATAGTGTTTGCACATTACCAAGAAAACATTACGATATGTAGTATTTTTGTAATATGTTACATTTTTCTGATATTATTATTGAAAATTTTGTAATTGGATAGATGGATTGATCCATTAGGAGAAAAAAAAAAAAGAGATAGAAGATGGGGGATGTTTTAGGTATATTAATTAGGTAAAACACAAAACACTTTCTTTGGGAATTGTGGAAACGGAAACACCTTCCTCGGGTCACCTCTGCTGCCGCAGCCGCCAATTGGTCGTTTCCCGGCGGAACCCACAAGTAACATCCAGCTTTAACTACCACGTGGCGGTGAGAGATCGGAGCGGCACCGTAGACGATCCACCACGACGCACCGGTTTTCTAGTTGGTGTTGGGCTCTGGGACCCACACTCCGGGTTTGTGAAAGGCCAGGTAGGAGGAGATGGATTTGGGGGACGGTCATCCGGGGACGCGTTTCTGCGGTACACGTGATAAAGTAAATGTCGTCACAATAGCGTAACAACCAAGCGAGGCGATACCCCCCTTCTCTCTCTCTCTCTCTCTCTCTCTCTCTCTCTCTCTCTACGCCATTCTATATAATGTGGGAGCCACCATCTCCTTCCTCGAGTGCTTCCCGGGATCTTCGTCGCCGTAGAAAGGGCGACCCCTCTCCGGCCGCCCCAGACATCGGTCGCCGCCGCCTTCCTCCTCTCCTCCCTTGCGCTCGGCACTCCAGGTACCGCCTCTCCTTCTCTTCCATCTCCCTTGCCTGTCCTTTGATTTCTAGGGCTCGACGCTGTCAGTGTTCATTTTGCTCGCCCGCGTCACTGTGTCTTGCATCACCATTCGCCTGTAGATTTCGCCTTTCTCGTCTTCTACAGGTGGAAAAATTCACCAATTGGTTGTAGGTTCCGTCTTTGTGGCTCTTGTTTGAGGCTTAAGGTCGAAAATTTATGCTTCGTGATCTCCCGCGCCCTTGTTCCTTGAATTGTAACTCGATTTGCACAAGTATTCGAGTTGAATTGCCTCAGGTCCCCCCCATTTCCCCCAAGAGTTTATCTTTCTTTCTATTTTATGATTTTGTCATCTTGTGCAAACGTTCTAGTCATATTCTATTTGGTAGCCGCAAGATCCAGTTTTTAGGGTCATGGATGTGTTTTCAGCTTGCCACTGATATAATTCCTTCTGGTTTCTGGCAATGAAGCCTTAATGGGCATTTTTTAGGCCATATTTGGGGTTGGTTGCTGCAACGCAAGTCCCCTCTTCTCTTTACTTTCTGAAGAAAAGGAAAGTTTAGGAACTAAGTTCTTGATTCACATTTCTGCAAACTTTTGCTTTCGGAATCCATCTGCTGAAGTCTTCCTTCAACTCTTGCCATTTCTTGTATGCGGTTCTTGCGACTTTGGCATTGTGTCATTTAATAATGCATTAGTGTTTGATCTGGTTTGAGTACCTCTTGATCTCTTTCTTTTTTTTATTGGGGGAGTTTAGAATGTGAAGCAAGATATCCGTGGTCTGTTTTTTTTATTTTTCGTGTTAGTTAGTTGTCCTGCACATGGGTTTTACTGAGCGCTTCGTAACACACTTGCCAACTACTATTTTTAAGTCTTCCACACCTCTGTAAGCAAATTAAAAACTCTAATCTTATTATGAATTTTACCACTTGTACACATTCACAACTTTGTTTAACAATCCAGGAAACTCAGATATTACTCAGTGTTCTCTTCTCTAGGATCTTAAGTTCTTTTGGTTAAAATGTATTTTCCTTTTGAGTTTGGTCCAGACTCCAAAAAATTTTGCAGCAACTTAACATGTTAACTGGTTTTCTGCATTGTTTTAGAAAATCTTCTAAGGATTTTTGTTTAAACAACATGAAACTCATTTTTGGCCAACTTGTTAGGCTCTCATTGTTTTCTATTATTATTTCTTTTGTACTAGTACTGTGGCTGTGTAGCAATCTTACATTTGACTTTCTAAAGATTTTAGAGTTGTGTTTTCTGATATATATATAATGAATTTGTTTGAATTGCTATTTGCAGCCATAGATAGAAGAAATTCTAATAAATTGTAGTGTACCTTATTCTAATTAATGTGGTCCAACATGTGGACTATCATCATCCTGTGTGATGAAAAAGCAGCCAAATTAAGATTTTCTTTGGCTGCTTTTTCATCATCGTGGACTATCATCATCGTAATGGACTGAAATACGAACCTTGCACAAGATATTCTTCAAAGTCCGCAAATGTTATGTGATATAATTCTTACCTAATTTACATTGATTTTGCTAAACTTATGCTATTACTATATTTATTTCTAACTTAAAAATCATATCCTAACTTTTTTTATATTTTCAGGTATTTTCGGATGGTTTTACACCTAAATTAGATGTACCGCTCGGTATGCCCTAGCGTATCGCTCGGTACGCCCTAGCGTATCGCTCGGTACATGGTACCGTACCGTACCGAGCCAACCTCGAAACATCGGTACGCATTGCATACCTTGGTATCTATAGTAATTATTTATTGTAGTAGTTGTTTATATGATATTATTAATATATCTTAGTAAATATATTGTAGTTATTTTTATGTTATCTTGTATACAATTCAGATGAAACAATTGTTTCCAAGCATGTTAAGTGTGTTAGTTTTAGTTTTCTTTGCTTAAAAATGACACAAAATGAGAACATCATTTACTTTTTTGATTAATCTGGGATGTTAGAGCTTTCCTAAGGTTATGATTTTGAGATACCAAGGACTAGTGAAGTGTAGTTGAATTTGTATGTGCCCTGATGGTTTTGATTGTATGTACTGTAGATAAGTAGTGTGGCTTTTATTTTTCGCTGACGCTGGTTATTACAACTTTTCTCATAGATACTCTGAATCAAATTTGTTTTGCTAATGGCTAAGTTTAGTCGGATCTGTAAAAATGACCTCTTTACTGAAGTTCCTTAAAACGAGGTCTTTAACACTTAAAAGTTGAATAAGGTTTCCCTTTGACTTTTGGTGGTTTCTGTTTCAGAACATTGGGAGTTTCTGTTACCTTTTCCAGAACAATCTTTTTGAAGACAAGAATTGTATGAATCTCTTCTTTGTCTTTTATGGGATTTTGTAGGGCCTGGATGATATGTTAGCAATCGAATTTTGAGATCCCTATATATTATGGGATTTTGAAGACAAATTGTATGAATCTCTTCTTTATCTTTTATGGGATTTTGTAGAGCCTGGATGATATGTTAGCAATCGAATTTTGAGATCCCTATATATTATGCCAGAGCATTTGATCTTTTGTCACCTACTTTTAACTAAATTATCTATGTTTCATATGATGGTTTGCTCATTATTAATGAAACAAATACTGTGGACTCCAATATTGTGCTCCAGTGTTCTTGAAGTATGTTGATTTGTTCCTTTTTGTTCATCTGACCCTGTGACAATATGTTAATTATGAATGAAATAAATGCATCATGCCCCTTCTGATGACATCTGATCTTTTTGTTATTATTTTGTTTTCTTCTTTTCATTGCACATTTAGGGTGCATTAGCTGTTAAATTTCTTGAGATTCATGACTTCTTTCAGATTTTTGTGAGATGGCAAGAAGAATCACGAACTACCACAGAACATCTCGTAGGTTTAGGTCAACTCCATATCCATTGCCTTCATATCACCGACCTATTCCAGAAAGAGAAGAAAATTTGAAGAAAGCAGCATCCTTCACTTTGGAAAAAAAGGATTGGAAGGGTGCGACCTGCCCGGTGTGCATGGAATTCCCACACAATGCTGTCCTCCTCCTTTGCTCATCTCATGACAAGGGCTGCCGCCCCTACATGTGTGCAACCAGCTACCGCTATTCTAATTGTCTTGAACAGTTCAAGAAGGCAAATGCTAAAATGACATCAACATTGGACAATCGGATCCACTATTCGCCTGCATGGAAGAAATCTGAGGTAAGAGAGCTAGTGTGTCCCCTGTGCCGTGGCCAGGTGAAGGGATGGACTGTGGTTGAACCAGCACGAGAATATCTCAACAAGAAGAGGAGAAGCTGCATGCAAGACAACTGCTCATTTATTGGGAACTACAAGGAGCTCCGTAAACACGTGAGAACTGATCACCCTTGTGCTAAGCCCCATGCCGTGGATCCTACTCTTGAACAGAAATGGAGAAATCTCGAGTACCAGACAGAACGGGCAGATGTGATCAGCACGATAAGGTCTTCGATGCCTAGGGCAGTTATACTGGGGGACTATGTGATAGAAATGGGTGATAGTGACCCTGATAGTGATTATGACAACGAGGATGATGATGGTTTTTTTGACAATGGAAATGTGATCTTTGGCAGGAGGAATCATCGGAGTTTCTTTAATGCTCTCCTCCGAGAGTCGACTCGACATCGGAGGCTTAGCAGGAACCATGTATCTGAGGTTGGGGAAGGCAGCAGCGGCTATCTTCCAACCATTGTTGATCATGCTTCTCTTGATGCAACTTTTAGTTATCCGTTGGAGGAATATGATGACGAGGAAAGTACCATAAGTATAATCCATCCCGAAAGGCAGCATCATCGTCGTAGGAGCCTTGGGAGATCGGTACATGGTGCTAGATTATTGTAGTAGCACAGGATCAGATTCAAGGAAAGATATTATCCTTTAAGCATAGCTAATGCTTGAACTATTATTTTCCTCTTTTCTTCACACACATGATTGTCTGTTATAGCAAACATCAAAGCTTGTTCCTTGTGTCTGTTCCAATGTAGTTATTGATGATAATGGCTATGCTTGATTCTTTTTTCTTTTTTTTTTTTGTCTGAAACAAACATGGTGGAACAAATCAAAGCTCGTCATTTGGGGGTAACAATCTGGTTTTAATTGTAATTTCAGCTTTAAGAAACATTTGACATATTTTTTCTTGTCATGCTTGGTGTTTTGCTTGGGCTTGCAAGGAACCATGGAACAGGCACTTGTGGTTGGTAGCTTTAGTTATCTTCTCCATTTATGTTCCTTGAGATGATCAAGATGATGTCATTTGCCATGGAAGTATTCGTTAGTTTAATTAGAGCTGTACTTTATCTACGAGACTTTGTTTCCTACCCATGGGGTGGTTGGAGGGGCAGCATGTATGAGACTGCAGGATGGAGAACAACTCCATCAAGCAACTGCCTGTATGACTGCACATGTGATATACTGATGTTTTTTATTATAGAGAAGCTGGGCATTTAACCTAAAGCTGATATTGATTGGCTTAGATTGACCTTAATCTTATTAGTGACCATAGTTTGATGTGGTAGGGATTAGGTCATTATTAGAATGCAGGTAAACTGGGGGCATTTTCAACTGCAACAGATGTTGAAAACTTGCAATGGTTGCATTTTATTGGGAATTTTGGATCTGCAGTCAGTGTGGATACTATGAACCCCATAAATAGTTTACATGGAAATAGTTTAGGATATGTCCCAAATCATATTCAGCTCTAACATCTTCAAACTTGCATGTAAACCAACTTAAGTTTGATACGCGAATCAAGCTCAAGTATATGATTCAAGCCATATAAATTGTAACTAAAATTTAAATTAAATAAAGATTTTGATTGTGTCATAAAAATATCAAAAGCTTGAAGAAGAAGAAGCAGAAGCAGATCATAAAAACTTGATTAGAAAAAGGAAATAAAAAGTTCTGATGACCAAAAGAGAGGTACTGATCTCATCTAAAAATGTCTTCTCTCACACATATATGTAGTAGTAGTAGTAGCGGTAGTAGAACCAACTAAATCCAACATGTAATCAATTTTTCTCTCAATAATCAATTTTTCTTTTTGTGCAAACTGCGAGTGGCGAAAGTGAATTTTGATATCAGGATGTTGTAGATAATACTATTCATCGCCATTAAAATCATCATGATTGAATGTCCTGCTCATCATAAAAATTTATAGTGCTGTAAATTAAAGGGAAAACCACAAAAAGAGTATAGCATGAGAAATAAGAAACATGGAAGCAATGCCTCTGATGTAGTCTGCAGTTGTTTGTTTGTTTGCTCCCCAAACTTAACAACATTTAAGGAAAAGAAAATTACAATGTTTAATTAATTTTAAATAGCGGGTAGCCGTTGCTAGCAATGTGCTCGATGATGCGTGAACAAGGAAAATAGAAGAAAAAAAAAGATATATAAATGAGCAAAATACACTTTGACCATTTTAACACCTACAGGTCGATTCATATACATAGCAGAGAACCAGGAAAAGGATTTCTAATCCAGGCTTCTCTTACTCAGTAACACTTGCCATTCACAAAAAATAATCTCCAGAATCTAACCCAGCCTCAGAGAAGAGAGACTACCAATTACCTCAACTTTTGTTGACATGGCTGCAAAGATAAAGTTAGGAGGCTTTCAGCTGCTGATCTCATTAGCTGTTGAATCATCACTGAGATTGCCGTCCAAGTATCATCCAAACACCAACATTCTCAGTGATTATTTGGATATTTTACAAGCATAATCTGGATAAAGAGCGAAAAAAATTTACAAGGTAAGTGATTTGTATTGCAAGTAAAAGTTTGGTAGAATCCTGGTACACCTACCTACGTATGCCTTCCTTCCATGGCTTCCTTCTTGATTTGGCAAGTTGAGCAGAGGAAGGGACCATCCCAAGGATTGATTGTTCCAGGCTTTGATGAACCAGCAGCATGTACAGAAATGCCTTCACCCGGTTTCATCTCCAACTGGCAAACGGCACAGTTGAATGGTTTGAACATGGTAAATGCTGGATATTCTGGATCCAACCTGCCATTGCGATTACTTGTTCGTAAGTCTTACACATCAGATCAACTTACATAAGCAAACAAGATGCTTTACAAAATCTCCTTGTCATAAAAAAGAAACGCCTTACAAGAGCTTCCAGATCAGGAAGGTCTTTGTTTAACACTAGGGAATCCATTTGACATGAGATATATGAAAGATGTGGGAAGATATATTTAAGTCAATGCTCATAGTCACATCCACATGAAAAAAAAATTATAATCTATTTAACTAGCAATCTTCTACTTCCTCGAGAATTTTGCAATTGCAGGACCTACGAATTCTTCAATATCTCAGACTTCTCCCTTCTGTCCCCTCAGTCAGATGAGAAGGCATCACTTAAATCTGCCAATCAAATGTGTGGATATCACATGGAAAAGACTACCTGATAAGATTTTCCTAACATTTAGATTTTCCCTCATATTTGCTTCTAATAAGATGCATTCTTTTTCAGGAACAACACCAAAACAAGCAGATATTTCCGAATATTCGGGTTCAGCTATATACATACTTTCTAGTCATCTTAAATTTATTTGGTTGTCTACGGCTCTACATGTAGCTGAACTAAAAAGTGGCATTTAGAAAGCTACACATACCAACGTGGTTTTCAAATTCTGCTGTTTAGTTTATCAGATGTTGCTATAGGAAAATACGCAGATCATGAACATTGAGCAAAAGGACATGACCCGGTGGAAGATGGATTAAAATAGTGGTTTTAAGAGGATATGGAGGTTTTGAGAGGATATCGAGTGTCCTAAGTGATTTCTTTTTTGAGTTGTATGTTTTTCTGTTAATATAATTATGAATGCAGTCGAGGTTGGTTAGTAAGATTACATAGGATTGATCTAAACCTGACACTATCAGACGACAAATCCAGCCTCCCAAATCTGGACCTGAGTGATATAACAAGCAAGTTAAATCAAGCATACTTAAGTCAATGATCAAGTTCACAAATGAAAATCACATTATTATTGTTTTTTTTTTTTTCTTGAATAAAGTTGGTCAGGTTGGATTGATCTGTCAAGTAGGATTTTGGATCCTCACTTTACTAATAATAAGATTGATTGCTCCATTTCAAATGACCAAGCCGTAAAATTGGAAACAACCAAAATAAGCATTAAGTATAGAATTCTAACCGCCTGTGCTTTATTCCTATTTCATGTTGCCCATTCCTGGTTTACCTTGTAATTCACCACTATCTAAGAATTCCCCCTTCAGAAAGTGTATTTCAATTACTCAACCGATGTTAAAAATCAAGAATTTTGAAAGGGAATAGTTGATGCATTGACATATCATTTGATATTAATGTGGCACATATTTAGGAAATGTTGAGATGGAGTATATGTGGTGACTGTACCTGCCATCTTCATTCTATACAAGTATCACATGAGCATCACATCTATATTGTTCTCATGTGGCAGATGCGGGTGGCATCCATGTGAGCCAATATGGGTCCATACAGGGACCTTTTTGTCTGCCATATGGGCAAATCATCAATGCCATGTCAGGATTTATTTGTATAATTACACTATATATATTTCTCTTTTTATTAATTCTAATCTTTGTATGACCTTTTCCTTGTAAATAACAAGTATAAAAAGCCATAGTGTCTCGACTATCTGAAGTTGGGCACATGGGTCTTTTCCACCATTGACCTTTTCCTATATTATTTGAAATTAATGAACGCAAATGAGGTCCTTTTTTTTTTGTTGCATGACTGCCAAGTAAGTTAAGTGTCATAAAGTGAACCACACGTAGGTTAAGTGAATCGAGTTTTACCAAAGATGAGTACACTGTAGCTAACCCTTCAAATTAATGGTTATGCAAAATGGGACTTTGGATAGCCTCGAGCAACGTAGTTTAAAGTTTAGTTTTAGTGACTACTTCTAAAATGATGCAACACATGTTGCTCACCACCAATGAGCACAATGCTAAAAGCAATGCCTTGGTCAACAGTCAACATCGTTCTTCGTGAGGAAGTTTTCTTTGTCTACTTTTATTTCCCCTGAAACCTTGGCATCCTTTGTCTTCTTTGGATATGACTAAACCATCTTAAATAATGTTTCCTCATCTTTGCCTCTGAGATATCATCAATGTATTTGTTTCTACTTCTATCTTGTAAGCAGATATCCAAGCATCCTCTCTCAGCTAATGCTAATTGAGAAGCCAGTCTAGATAGCTTCACAGACACAGAGAAGCCTCACATATAAACATCATCATATCGCTGCCTACCTATATGAATGTAATATCATATGCTTCACAATGGAAATACAAAAGCCTACCTCAAACAATTATATACAACATGTGCTTATGCATCTGATTTAGATCATCAGATTATACAGTATTGAAATAAAAAATGCATGCATCTACTAAAACTTGAGAAAAAAGCGCTGATCATAGAATATGCAAAATTTTGTCTCTAGAAGAGCCACCAAAGTGTTTTCTGGCTGGAGATACAATATGCAAGAGTAAATTTCAATCCATACTGAAACTTCGGCCGGTAATTTAACATACTAATATGCAATAGAATTCAAGCCTGATTTTGCAGTCAGGTTTGGCTTAATATATACGGACCTTTGGGCAAGGATTGGGGACCCATCCTCAAAGATTTCTTCTACCATGTCTGCTTCAGAATAGTCTCTATCTGAAAATAATGATGACTCAGAAGATCTTCGACGGAACATATTCTTGAATACACCTTTCCCTGGTCTCTTAAAAGCTGGAAAGGAAGGTGATATTTTCTCCGGTGGTAGTATGTCAACCACAATGCATGTAGTATCATCTCGAAGTCCCTTTAACTGCACAGCTTCCTGAATGAAATTTGAATTATATCTGGCTACCAAAGATTGTGATGTACTATGATCTAAGTAACAATGTTCTCCTGTACCTTAATAATTCTGATAGCTGCAGCTTCTGCCGGCAACCCACGAGAACAACTAAGAGCCTTTTCTGCAGTCAAAGCATCCCATACACCATCGCTTGAAATGACAAGCCGCCCTCCAGCATTTGACAGCTGTAGCAATTATACAAACCATTTATTAGCATAAGCACTTTCATCTAAAAAGAAAAGAACTGAATACTGTCATAAATTACAGTCAAAATACATAGATTACTGCCTATAAAACCAATTTGATGTGTTTGCTTTCATGAAAGAGATTTCACAACACAATGGCAAGATTGAGACAGAGATGCAGAACAAGTTCTGTATACTTTTTAGATGTGTTACGTGCAGGCCAACAATAAAAAGCCATAATTTTGAAACAATGTCCTTCACCAAAGGGCCACTGTTCTTTAGGGGATTGAAAAACTCCGAGAAGTTTTAAACGTGATTTATAACAGAAATCAAAAGAATGAAAATGAAAGATCAAGTACCTACTTAGTTTTTATTTGAACATAACAACAACCTACATAACGATCAGGATGTTTTTCACCTTTTTCATTTTACCCTTTTGACATTATATTGGCGGGGATTTTAAATGCATAAAATGTTAGTACTCTTTGTAAACCTAGAGGCAACTGTGA
The DNA here is from genome assembly GCF_036884655.1 of Musa acuminata AAA Group. Classification (NCBI taxonomy): domain Eukaryota; kingdom Viridiplantae; phylum Streptophyta; class Magnoliopsida; order Zingiberales; family Musaceae; genus Musa; species Musa acuminata. Next base: position 37,247,340 of record NC_088334.1, read on the forward strand.
TTTAAGTTAGGAACATAGACATAAAATGTTACTGCTCTTTGTGATCTAAGTTAGGAACATAGAATACATCAGAAAAATGAAAATATGGAAACTGAAAATATGGAAAAACGATTTTCTTTCTTTCAAGAAATTAGGAAAATTACTTATGCACCTTCACTTGCTTCACATGTGGAATAGGAACAATAAATTCGCCGACATCCATATCTCCAATTGATCTTGATAGGCATAAGCCACCTGGCCAGCACCTAAGGGGGCCAAACTGGAAAGTGTTTTTGTCAGTTAAATAAGTGGATGAAGGCAAGATAAGTTCCCAAGAAACTTAAGATACATTCTGCATCCAGAACTTGTGTTTCTGTGTATCTCAACAACAATAACATGAACTAATGCCAAGCATCACTTCCAGTTAGCTTCTGTAGATGCAAAGCTTCATATTATACAGCTATGAATCATGGGCAAATATACACCATGATGTGGACATACTGACACAGAAAACTTTATAAGAGCGTCACACGACAGAGCATGTAGATGATGACTATTACATGTTCTAAGTTTTAGCCTTTATGGTAAACTTTAGACAATCTGGGAATCCACGATAATCATATATGAAATTTAATAAGGAACAAACATTCACAAAAATAGTTCAACCGAGTATACAAAACATTAAGTGAAATTTTCAAATTACATGCATATTACCACAATTCAAATTGTGAAGTACCAGATATATGATAAATTTTGGTGTCCAGCAACGACATGGCAAGCATGTCTAGACATCCATGCTTCAGAGGTTTTACAAGATTATAAACCAAATTTTCTTTTATCCTTCACAACAAACATCGATATCAGCTATGCCATTATACACATCTATTATTATATGCCAAAAAATAAAAATAAAAGTGACATGATTTTTTCACTTTAAAATTAAATGGTATGCTTGAGAGCTACACTTTGGTTCAACTCTAAACATACATGCATCTGGCCACACTTAAACCTACAAATGTATCACTTGAAAGAATGGCTAAGCTGTGCTTTCAAAAGAACATGTCACTTGAAAGTAATTCTAAGGTTTGAAGTTATTCATAGCACAATCACATGCCTTATTCAAACATTTTGTAATGACAGAGTTGCAGGCTTGAGAAACATATGTGCTAATTCCTGCTAGATGTATAAGAAGTACATGCTCAACACTACTTACACTCATTTATCTTAACAAGACATGAGGATCACCCATTGAAGATTTGGATCCATTTATTATCCGATCGCCAATGTCAACCTTTATAAGTTGCAAAAAAAGTTGTACAGGTATATTTTGACTAACAGGAAATGTTGGAGACTTGAATGATCTTAGATGGGGGATCAAATTACATTTGCCATTTTATTTATTTTAACTTCATCTCTTATTTCTTAGCTTTAATTCTATGTTCCTCATACAATTTAACTCGGTACATGTGAAACAAGCTAGTTATTGCTTGACCATAGTATCATAATTTACTGATCAAAATTGACATATAATTTTCTGGAAACAAAAGAATTTCTTCCTCAATTAAGATTTGGATAAATAATGACACTCACATTAGCAGTCGTTAAACAGCTGCTAGGTGGTTCAGTGAATTTGGTTGGATTATGTCTTTTTCTGTGTAGGAAAACAAGGTTCGCCATACCGATGCGTACCGCCCGGTACGGGCGGTACGTACCGGTCCGAGAGGCGACCGGTACGCGGACCGCCCTATACCGGGCGGTACACCGAATTCAGTATATATCGGGCGGTAACGGTCGAAATTTCGACCGTTACCGCCCGGTACCATTCGGTAACGGTCGATTTCGACCGTTACCGCCCGATACCACTCGGTAACGGTCGAAATCGACCGGTACCACTCGGTAACGGTCGAAATCGACCGTTACCACACTGTAGCAGTGCTACAGTGCTCCAACGGTCAAATTGACCGTTGGAGCCCTTTCTCCTCCTATTTAAACTAATCTTCTCTCCCCTATTTCATTATACTCTCTTAAACTCTCTCTCAAACATTTTTTTTCTCTCATAAACTCTATAAAACAACGATTTGTGAATTCAATCGAGGTAAATTTGAGAAGATTAAGAGGAAGAACTTTCTAATCAAGAGGTATGTATTCGTTTTCTTTAATTAGAGAGTAATTAAGTTATTTAATGCTGCGATTAGTTATTTTAATGATGATTTAATCGAAATTTGTTTGATTTTATATCAATTTAATGTCTTTAATACCTATTAGGGTATTTGTCATGTTTATAGTGGTGAAAGAGAAGTAAATGATTAGTGTAGATAAATGATAAGTTTATCATAATTTGAATTTTGAATCATATTGGATTAAAATTACATATTTAATGTTTCTTTTATGTGTTTAACATATATATGATGGTAAAATAAGTTTAATTATGTTTTATTAAAGTTTTTTAATACTGTAATTAGTTATTTTTACGATGATTTAATCAAAATTTATTCGATTTTATGTGAATCCAATATCTTTAATATCTATTAGAGTATTTGCCATGTTTATAATGTTGAAAGAGAAATAATTAGTGAAAAATTAACTATATTAATCACATAATTAGTGTATCTAATGATTTTAATACTTCTTTTATGCACGTAACATATTTATGATAATAAAATATGATTAGTTATGTTTTAATAAAATTACTTAATATTGTGATTAGTGATTTATGATCGATATTAGATCATGGAACTCGACAAGGTACTGGTCAAGTTTATGCGCGGAAGGGAAAGGAGAAGGGGAAGGGGAAGGTAGTGGATGAATATGAACAAATGCGACAAAGCATACATGATATAGACACAGAAAGAGACTCATCGTATTCACAGCCATCGTATTATGAAGAATCATATGGGCAACAACAGTATGGTGATAGTTGGTCATCCTTCTCTGAGCAACAGCATGATACAGAACAACACCAATATATGCCTCAAGAGCTGCCTCGGACAAATATGATTTATGACGATCAATCTACGATCAGTACCACATTGATGCATCAATGGCATACGGTGTATCAATACACTATGTCATGGGATCAATTTCATGATTGGGTCCAACAAACGTATCATATTGATATGTATCGGATCGAGGACCCCGATCCACCACCCGTGGAGGCTCGTCGTTCGTTTTGGTGGTAGAATTAACAATCAGGTATATCTAGATATATGATTATTTAATTCATTTGAATTTTAGAGTTTATATTGTAACAAAATAGTCTAACAATTCAACTGATTTTTCTATAGATATTTCAATCTATAACGAGCTGAAATACGAACCTCGAACAAGACTACCTCAAAGCCCGAAAAAGATATGTGATGCTATTTTTTATCTAATTTACATTGATTTTGCTAAACTTATACTATTACTATATTTATTTGTAACTTGAAAACTCTATCCTAACTTTTTTTTTAATTTTCAGGTATTTTCGGAGGGATAAATCGATAAAATCAAGTGTACCGAGCGGTACACCTCGGTGTACCGCTCGGTACGCCGTACCGTACCGTACCGAGCCGGCGTCGAAACGCCGGTACGGTACGGTTCGGCGAACCTTGTAGGAAAACATGTTTCTTAACAGAGCCATAAAAATTAAAAGAGACCTCAAGAAGGATACAAAAGCTAAACGAACTGATAATAACAAGAATAAGGTATATCTCACAATATGTTCCAATTTAATCAATTATAGGAAGAAAAACTCAATTCTAATTATGATAGACTGATGATTGATAACAGTCGCACATAATCTATCATACTTTGTTGCTAATTATGTCTTTATTACAGCAATTATTATATAGCGCTAGCATGTTTAAGCCGATTCACGTGTACCAATTGCAGTAGGCTGAACTATTTATAACAAGTTCAGAAACACCAACAATGCACAGTAGAAGATTAAAGAAATGGAAACAAGAGATGCTATAAAGCAGAATTCAATTGTTCAAATAAAGTTTCATAAACTGTTCTGCTACTTAAAAAAAAAGTACTCGCAGTTGGTAAAGATATAAAAGATACCTCTGCACCACCGACGACATTCATCCTTCCAACTTCTCCACCGCAAGCAGTTATACGTTCCACCCTAGGACAGAACCGACCTTCTTAAGGGAGTGACGATGGTTGCATGCATAAATATCGAAAAGCAGAAACATGCCATGTCTAGTATTCAAAAAGTGTGAGAACATACTCTTCCTCGTTTGCTTCCAAACGGTGATCGGCTGACAAAAAATAAACTGAACCTTCAGCAGATTCTAGTATGCAACGAGAATCACCAACAGATGCCACAGTCACAACCCATCCATCAATTATGACAAATGTCACAGTTGTTCCAGAAACACTTGCTGAGAAAATGACAGACGTCAGTTCGTCACAGAGGAATTTGTGCTATAGAAAAACTGTCTCATGATCATGTTAGTTGCAGAGATGAAGTGCTCCATATAGGTAACTAGTGTTATACACTAAAAGTTATACCCTAGAAGATCATTAGTCATGCTATATGTAATCTCTAGAAACTCAACACAATTTTCTTATCAATGTTCATACCAATTTTTTTAAAATCTTTATCAGTTTTAACAAATCCTGCAACCAAAGCTCTTGGTAATGCTTGAATCCACTCATTCCTGCTAAGGTCTGATGGAATTGCACTTAAAACATTGTTCAAGAGATTCTCCTTGGAGTATGTAGCAGCTGCAGCCCCATTGTGACCATCAAAAAGCTGCAGGAGAAAAAAGAGCCCAGTGAAAAGATTCTGCAAACAGTAGCAACAAAACACATACAAACTTTGATGAAACATCAGATTTATGCATTAATATAGAACAAAATTTGCATACATTTGATTTCTGATATGCCTGTTTCTTATTTCATAGCAAGATTCTTCCAGTAGCTGATACAAGAAAAAGAATATAAATATTCATCCTTTCACAACAGCTGTTCTTGGCTACAAAAGTTATCAAATAAATGCCAAGTCCCCCTTCAATCCAATTAAGGCTTTACCAAACCACTAGCCTGGGATGTGAATCTTGGGCATCCAAAAGCAGTTTCTTCAATTCTGCCTTTCTTGTTATCTATCATTTGGTACAATAGATCTATTTAGCCGACCCCAAATAGTTGGAACTATGTTGTTGTCGTCTAGATGATCTTATTAAACTAAACTTCCAGCGTGTTCATAACTAAAGCACTACAATAAATCAAAGTCTCGCTGAGCTTTCAAATTGAAATTTCAAGCAACAATTTGCCTAAACCCTTTCAGAGATTTGATCGGTTCTATCAACACGCTTCAGTCAACGTACGTCAAACAATTATCTAATACCATCGCCTGAACAAGAACAACGACTGTTAGACCCACGAATCAGGCAAAACAATGTCGATTCTCGAACTAAAATGGACATTGCATCCTACAAAAGAGAGCCAAGATGTGAACTTTGGAAGCGAGAAACATTACAGCAAAGACTGAGAAGGTGGTGTCGCCTTGCCCGGGAACTCGCTGGCACTCGGTCTTCACGAGGGTGAAGTCCTCCCCCTTCTTGCTCTCGCTCGCCTCCCCGTAGAGGATGTCCGGTTTCTCGATCCTCTCCCATGACATCTCCCGCCTGAGGAGCACCGCCAACGGGACCATCCCGTCGCCATCCATCGCCGCCATCCGCCCGCCAATCTCGCCGCGAGAACAGCTTCGGTCTTTGGGGGTGGGAACGGAGAAAGGAGGTAAAACCCGACGGAGGGATCAACGGGTTGGCATCTTCGAAGATGCGGACTGGAGAAGGGGGAGATGGGAGATCTCAACAGGAATTGGGAGGTCGGAAGCTATCGAATTCGACGCAATGGGGAACGAAAAAAGAAAAGATTTATTGTGTTCGGCGTTATTTTATACAACGTAGAAATGGGAACGGAGAGGGAGGCTGTCACGGTGACATTGTCCTCGCGGGCCCGCAGACTAACGTGCGCCGCAGCAACGAGGGGAGTCGGAAGCTGCCGGCGCGCTTCAGCGAGCGCAGCAGCTTTCTATTTCCCTTTTCTTAAATCAAATATTCAGATTTTTTCTAGAAAATATCTATATTTTTAGTTTTTTTAATTGATATCCTCTCTTTTATTCTTTTTATTTATTTTTATATTGTTATAGTATTTTCTTTATAATATTTTTTTAATAAAATTTATATTTTTTATTAAAATATTAAAAATACTGTTATAAAAACATTATAAGTGACATCATTTTATATATCTTTAGTTATCATTGCTCATAGTAGTCAATTTGGATCATTTATAGTATATTTTTAGTAATTATTATAATATTTTTATTATTATAAATATAATATTATAATAAAATTATCTTTTTATTTTTATTTTGATGATGTTGTTTCTAAATTATTATATATACTAAATTTGAATCATAGTAGATATACAAATAGTTTCTAATGTGTTTTGATTTCATTTGACTCATTTACAGAGTTTTCAAGTTGGCTTTATAATATTTTCATTATAATAGATGAGAAATTTTTTTTCAAATTGTTTTTCAAATATTTTCATGGTTTTCAAATTGTTTTCAAATTGTTTCAAATGTTTTCAAATTGTTTTCAAATTGTTTTTCAAATATTTTCATTATAATAGATGAGAAATTTTCAAATTTTCATTATAATATTTTCTCATCTATTTTCATTATAATAGATGAGAAATTTTTTTCAAATATTTTCATGGTAGATATATCAAATTGTTTCCAAAACAATACAACAGGCTAAACAAATACTATAATAGATGAGAAATTTTTTAGGGATAATTTAGATTTTTTAAAAAAAAATTAAAAAATACTATTTGAAGAAAAAGTAAAATTAGGGATATTAATTGGAAAATACCCAAAATATAGGTATTTTATGAAGAAAAAAATTATCCTAAAATATTATATTATATATATGATAATTTAAAAAAAAATATTTTAGATTTTTCTGACCGGTGTCGCTTTTTATTTTTCTCTAATGATGCCTAATCTTTCTTTATATTAAAAAATATCCTTTATATGATATTAGAAAAAAGTCTCACTCCTACTAATATATTAGTTATAATATATCTGAATATGATTATAGTGTCTTTAGATATTTTATAATTCGTAAACCGACAAAAATACCTATTTGAAACTCATATACAGTAACAATAACTTAGTTTGTATTTAATTTTCAGTCTGTTATAATATACCTTTGTATAGTTTGTGGTGTTTTGTAATGGTGTCAAAAACATTAAACTATATTCAAAAATTAGTATGGGATCAATTCACCATATAGATCGGTCCAATATAAAATTGTGTTTTTTTTAATCTTATTAGCAGCATTTAAGGGATATAAAAAAGTGAGAGGAGCTATACTAAAAAACAAAAGATGATTTTTCCTCAAGATTTTGGCTTGTGTATATCCCATCCCGTAAAGCAAACTTTTCTCTGGTAATTAATGTCTCTTAGTTAGTTCCCATTAATTCGTTGACAAATTTCTTATGATATTGTCAAGGATAGGTTTTTATATTTTGTACATTATATTTATATTAATATGTTTGTTATTTTTGAAATAGTGGATTGAATTTTAGTAGACGGACTTTGACAAAATTTATTATTATTATTATTATTATTATTAACATCATAGCGAATATAAATTTTACATAAAACTCATTTAAACTTAACTATTTTCCAATGTCAAAACTTACAATAAATTCTTATATTGAACTTACACTAAATTTGAATCCTCGTTGGTCGAAAATTCAAAATCTCGATATCCATAAATTCATATGGGGCTTGTTTGAATAATAATAATAATAATAATAATAATTATTATTATTATTATTATTATTATTATTATTATTATTATTATTATTATTATTATTATTTGCTGCTTATGTTGTGAATGTTTATATGCCTTATTTTTGGGTCGATGTGATTGTCTGATACATGCGAGAATCCCCAATTCATCTTCTCATCCACTAACAACGGTACTGCTGATAGTGTCATTCAGCACATAATTTCTTAGTTCGTCGTGTGAGTAATAATGTAGGATATATATTAGCGTTTGTTTTGGTATGTTTTCTATTGAATTGGAGTTGCGACTCCAGCAATATTCCTTCTATTGTCTTCATACTGTAATATGTTCATTATTGATTCATGTGGACTATATAACAAAAATACTTCAATCGTATACCAGCGGGTAAAATTGGGCTCACGATGTTTCTAGAAGCCTCGGCCCTTAAATGGGTTATATCGAATGCTGATTAGGCTTAGCCTGGTTCGATTAAATACCTAATTTATTAAAAATATTTATATGTGTAAGACGAAAAATAAGACGAACATCAATGAACTAAAAAGATAGTCTAGCATCGATAATATTTTGGATTGAATTGATGTTCAATATAATATACGTTAACTCTAATCACTCCTACTCAACAATGTTCAAATTTTAAAATAGAGAACAAAATTTAATTTGAGTGAGTCAAAATTAAAAGAAAAAAAAGATTGAGTCAAGGTCAAATTATAGAAATAGATGAGAGGATGATGGAGCGAAAAAGTCAAATTATATATACTAAGTTTGACCTATATGAAGAATAGCCCATATATATATATATATATATATATATGAAAATAAAGCATGGTGGAATGAATTCGAGGAGGGCCAACCAAAGCATAAGCATGGATTGGTCCGTCAAAAAGCGATGATCCAATTTGGTATAAATCTTAGTCACTGGACACACATTTGCTATAAAATCTTTCATCACATTTCGACGATCAGAATCTGCTTTCAAAATACTTGATCACAACTTAATCACGTCAAACTAATTATATTATGATCCCACGTAAAGCATGCCATGTCGGCTTCCGCGAGCAGACATAAACAAAAAGGCAGAGAGCACTCATTGGTCCGTGCACAGCGCGTGGCGATGGGACGGCACGTACAAAAGGGCGGGAAGGGCAACATGTGGGTGCTCCCCAAGAAGCGATCCCGTCGCTTTCCCACCCGATACCATCGGTCGGTTTCGGTACGCAAAGCCACGCCCCACCCCAATCCCCGTGGGCCCGACTCCCGCCGCAAGCGAACAGAAACCTCAGATCTAGCGGGTCCCACCCCGCCAACGCTCGCTTTACGGCGGGACCCGCTCCAGGCCCGGATAACGGACGCAGGATTCACGGCGGGTGATCCATATCATCTCACGTTGTTTTACGGTCACGTTTATTCGAAATAGACATGAATTAAAAACTGAAAATAAATTTGAAGAGATAAGTGTATATCTCTGGTTTTTTTAATAATAATAATAATATTTCTTTGAACTATTTTTCGATAATAATAATACTAAAGAAATTTATTTCTTTTCATAATCCTGGAAATACCTCTCATGATTCAACAAACTTTTTTGGATCGAAATCTCCCACTCAAAAAAAATCAAAAAATTATTAAAAACTCAATAAAAATTAATATATATATATATATATATATATAATTATCCCTATTAGTTTAGGAATAAGAACGATTAAGAATTACTTCGATGTCAATTATGATTTTTTAAATAGGTTTGTAGTGAAAATATGACTTCAAATATTCATCCTTATTGATTAAAAAATAAATAAATAAATAAATAGAGAGAATTTTTAATAGATTTATATTATTTTAAAAAAAAATTTATGTCTATTAAAAAATACTGTAACTAGGATTTAAGATTGATTCACCCTATGAACAGATTCTAAATCGATGGATCAAGTCACTGTATAAATCGATCCTCTTGAAAAATATGAAAAAAACACTCTCGGTAAAACAATTTTTTTTTTTATGAATTCGTTTATTAAAAAAATAAAAAAAATAATATATTCCTTTAACGAAATGTAGGGAACATACGAACGCGGAGGTGACGACAGATGAGTGGGCCGCATCCCTGCTTGGTGGATGGACTGAGACAGGTGGTCCGCTCGCTCACGGCGGAGTTCCGTAACCGGACGGTGTTGGATGCGCTTCAGCAGCCTTTTTGTGTATTTAATGTGCTCCATAAAGCTTACACGATGACTCCATTAAATGTTGGGCGTGCCGTACTTTTAATACGCTTGACGTAAGGTTCCACTTTAGCTGCAAATCCCAATCATGACCTTAGAGATTTCAGATGGGAAATTAATTTATATGTCCGGCTTTTATTGATTTTGATCGAATCTATCGTGAAATTTGGAGCTGTTCTGATCGGCTTCTTCGATAGATATCGTCCTCAAATCCCAAATTTTAAATGAGGTTCTTCCTAGTGTATATCTTGCGACTTGAATTCCTAGTATTTTTTTTTGCATGACTTTATATCGTGAAGGAGGTCCTTTTCATTAATTAATTATTTAAAATAAAATAAAATATTTTTTAATCATAGAGCTCAAGTTATAATTTTATTCGATAAATTCTTAAATTTTTGTTTTTTAGATTTTTCGAAGAAAAGTGCCTTCTAGAATTTCATAGCAATACCTTTTTGTTTTTACGTAATACCCAAAATATCTATAGTCACCCATCTCTTTTCACTTTTTTTTTCTATAAATAGATCTAATTACAATATTTTTTATATTATATTATAATATTTAAATATATATATATATATTTATAATATAATATAAAAATATTATAACTGAATCGGTATTGGTTAATTTAATACATCAAATATGGATCAAACATACTTTATAGACTCAAAAACGAATTTTAGAATGTTTTCATAAAACTTATTAAATCCATAATAATATATATGAAATCCTATAATAATTACGAAACATATTAACATGGAAGTGTACCTGATGAATTCATCTAAGTATTTTGGTTTAATCGGTGAATTAGCCTTCCAATCGTAGAGTATCTCTAAGAACCTTTTGTTTCTTTTTGACGAGTGAAGAGAAATATAAAAAATTAATACTGCAATCGGGAATCATAACCCTATTTATAGAAATGCCTCATGGTGTTTCATATTCCTAACTTGTCTCATCATCAAGTTAGAAATGTAGCTGATGGTATCAATATAATTAATTTTTATAATAATTATATCCATTAGCCAAATAATTTTATTTTAATTAGATCATTTTAATTTTAGCTAATCAAAATAATTATTTAACATAATTAATTATATATGTGTGACCCTAAAAATTTTAACAATCTCCCACTAGGTCACATATGTATCCTTATAAATGTGCTATATTTTATGAGCTTAAAATTGTTACTATTATTAAATAGGACATACAAAATAATCTTGTTCATTGGTCATATTAGTATAGGATGAAAGTAGTCTTCACTATATCAATCATAGCTAAACCCATTAATGATCACTAATATTAACATAACCAAATGACATAGATCAATCATGAAATGTGTAGTATGAAAATTAAATGAATATGATTTATACATATCAATTTTCAACTGGTCTAACTTTATCTTTATGAGATCATAAATAACTTTAATAGCCATAATGTATAAAGTATAATAAACTAAATCTTTATTTCTGATAAGAAAATATCTATACAAATATAAAATCTAGCATATAACATACGACAAATATATGATAAACTTTCACTAAATTGAAATTTCCTCAAATTCTAATATACACATATGAGCAGTATGCTCATCAAAGACCTTGGATGATATACCTTCTATGAGAGGATCTACCAACATAAAGTTTGTTCCTAAGTGTTTTATGAAAATTTATCTGCTTTGTACCCTTTCTTTCACAACTAGGAACTTGATGTCAATGTGCTTTGATTTAGTCAAGCTCCTATTGTTATTGGAGTATAAAACAACTAATTTATTATCATAATATAACTTTAGTGGTCAACCCTTTGTACTATTTTCAATCATGCGATAAAATTCCTTAACTAAATTCCATGATTAGACACCTTGAAACATGTTACAAATTCCACTACCATGATGGAAGAAGTAATAAGAGATTGCTTGACACTACGCCATGAAATCGCCACACTAGCCAATATATAAATGTAGCATGAAATGGATTTTCTATTATCTTGGCATCAAGCAAAATTGAAGTCAGAATACCCAATGATCTCCAAATGGTCTGATCTCCTATATATGAGCATATGATCTTTTGTCCTCTTTAAATATATGAGTCTTTTAGCTGTCTTCCAATGATCCATTCCAGAATTGCTTAAGTATTTACCTAAACACTATAATAATGTACGCTATATTCAGACACGTACAGACCTATGCATACATTAGACTCCCTACAACTGATGCATAGGGAATCTTCTGCATTTCTTGAGTTTTCATATTTCCTTTAGGGCATGGATTGAGACTGAACTTATCTCCTTTTATAACAGGGGTGTCTCCTGGTTTGAAACCATGCATGGCAAACCTTTTGAATATCTTATCAATATAACTTCTTTATGATAATCCTAGAATATCTCGAGATCTATCTCAATATATCTAGATTCCTAATATAAAAGAAGCATCACTAAGATCTTTCATCTCAAAATTTTTGGATAGAAATATCTTGGTTTCATGCAATATGTCTATATCATTTATGGCAAGTAGAATGTTATCCTCATATAATATCAAAAAAATAAATTTGCTCCCACTAAACTTGTGATACACGTATTCATCAACAACATTCATCTCAAAACCAAATGAGATAATTACTTGATAAAATTTATGATAACACTAATGAGATGCTTGTTTTAGCCCATAGATAAATTTTATTAATTTACATATCATTTTCTTTGGGTCTCCTCGTACAAAGTATTCTAGTTATACCATATAAATTATTTCATCAATAATTTCATTGAGAAATGTTATTTTGACATCCATCTAATAAAGCTCCAAATCAAAATGTGCGACTTTTTGAAACAAGAGAGAATGTCTCTTTAAAGTCAATTCTTTCCTTTTGAGTATAGCTTTTTACCATAAGACGTGATTTATACCTCTCTAAATTATCATTAGAATTCTTTTCGGTTTTAAAAATCCATTTATAACCAATGAGTTTCACACCTTCTAATAATGGGACAAGTTTCTAAATTTTATTGTCTGAACTTATACCTCATTGCTTCAATCTATTTATCCGAATTGGAATCCTCTATTTATCCGAACTTGACAGAAGTTGATTGGATCATCTTCCATTATACTACTGCTTTCTTTATGTTCTTGGAGAAATACCATATAATCATATGAAATGACACTCCTCCCTACCCTAGTGGATCATAGCAAAGGTGTTGGCTTTTGTGGCACAAGTTCTTGTGGATGTTGAGTTTGTTCTTCATGAATAATTTTCTCATACTATATGGGGCTGAAATGATTATATCATTTTGAGGTACTGAATTTGCCACATCAATGGCTACTATATGAATTGGATCAGACCGAACCAATTCTTCCTCCAAGGTAAAGTTTATACCTTATTTCTCCCCCCAAACTTAATATCCTCAAAGAATGTAGTAATACCCATCTAAAAAATATTTCTTGATTTGAGATCATAAAATTTATACCCCTTAGATCGCTCAGAATAATCAATAAAGTAACTGCTCACTGTTCGGGATTCCAATTTCTCTTCATTATGCCTTGCCTTAACTGGACAACCCCATACGCGAAAGTGTCTTAGACTAGGCTTTCTCCCAGTCCAAAGCTTATAAAGTGTTTTTGCAGTTGCTTTAGTTAGTACTTTATTAAGAATGTAAGATGTAGTCTTTATTGCTTCTCCATAAAGTGACTCTAGCAAAGTAAATTGAGAAATCATACTTCTTACCATGTTCTTTAAGTGTGCGATTTCATCTTTTAGCTACACCATTCATGCTAGGTGACCCTGACATTATATACTGAGGGATAATTATATACTCTTCTAAGTATAGAGCAAATGGTTCTGAACGTTGTTCACCTGAGCCATCATTTCTATCGTAATATTCCCCTCTATGGTCAAAATCTGATGCTTTTTATCCTTTTATTGAGTTGATTTTCAAATTCAACTTTAAATGATTTGAACACATCCAAAAACTGAGATTTTTCATGTATTAAATATACGTATTGTTGGGAAGAAACCTGTTAATGCGGAATAATTCTTTTCCCTCTTTGTGTATCAAAATAGGTTCCTCATCAAAATACCAACTTGATATCAAAATGCTAAATCAATCAGCACCGCATAAACAACAGAGCAATAAATCAAACACAAAGTGAGACCAAATCTTTTTAACGTGGAAAACCGGAAAAACCACGGGACCGTAGTCCACCTCAAACTTCCACTATCAATAATAATGATAACAGGTTTACAATAGGTCTTCTCTAGAATAACTAGAGGATCAGAATAACATCAAGATCATAGATCTTGGCTCAAGGATAGCATATCTTCATCACGTAGGATGGATCTCCACAAAAGAGAATTCTAAGTCTCACAAAGTGGATATCGCAGGAAAGTACCTTAGAGAGGGTAAACTACAGATCAACACCGTTAGGATTGTAGAGTTTGCTGTAAGGATTCTCCACATAAAATTTGGGTCGAAACTGACAACGTTTGGCCATTGATCGTCAAGCAGAAAAACTCAGAAACCTTACTTTCTCTCTCTATTTCTCTCTCCTCTTTTTAATTTCTTTGATTCGTTGATTTGGGCTCAATAGGCCCAATTGTCCAAGCCCACATATGGACTGGACCCAACAATTCTCCCCCTCCAGCTCATATGGTGGGCTGTACCAAGCCCGCTCTTCGCCTACATGCTTCAAGCTTCTCCTTAGGCAAAGACTTTATCAACATATTTGAACCATTATCATTGGTATGCACATTTTCCAACTGTAATTTTTTCATCTCAAGCACATCACGAATCCAGTGATATCTCACATCACGAATCCAGTGATATCTCACCTACCATGTCTGCATCTGTGTACCCTTCTAACACAGGTTCATCATCACCAAAACATAAACACAACCTGGAAGTACCTCTTAGATATCTTAATATCCATTTCACTACTGCCCAATGTTCCTTTCCAGGATATGAGAGAAATCGGCTAACAACTCCAACTGCATGAGCTATATCTGGCCTAATACAAACCATAGCATACATCAAACTGCCTACTGCAGATGAGTAAGACACTCTGGATATTTCTTCTTTTTCTTTCTCACTTGTAGGATATTGTTTTGAACTCAGCTTGAAATGACCTGCAAGTGGAGAACAAACTGCTTTGGCTTTACTCATGTTGAATCTTTCAAGAACCTTTTCAATGTAAGTCTCTTGAGATAGCCAAATCTTCCTTTTCTTCCTATCACAAAGAATCTTCATGCCAAGTATTTGTTTCACCGATCCCAAGTCTTTCATGGCAAAAGACTTACTTGGCTCTCTTTTAAGCTTTCCAATTTTTCCAACATCATGGTCAACAATCAACATATCATCAACATATAGCAGTAAAATAATAAAATCATCATCTGAAAATTTCTTCATAAACACACAATGATCAGATGTGGTTCTATCATACCCTTGGCTCATCATAAAGGAATCAAACTTCTTGTACCACTGTCTAGGTGCCTGTTTGAGTCCATATAAGCTTTTCCTAAGCTTACATACCAGATTTTCTTTTCCCTTGACTTTGAAACCTTCTGGTTGATCCATGTAAATTTCTTCTTCTAAGTCACCATGAAGAAATGCTGTTTTTACATCAAGTTGCTCAACTTCTAAATTCAAGCGGGCAGCCAAACCAAGAACAACTCGGATATAGGACATTTTCACAACCGGAAAAAATATTTCTTCAAAGTCAATACCTTTCTTCTGACTGAATCCTTTCACAACTAGTCGTGCCTTGTATCTTTGTTGTGAGCTATTATTTTCAGTCTTCAATTTATAAACCCACTTATTCTTGAGAGCTTTCTTCTCTTTCGGCAGCTTTACCAAGTCATAGGTGTGGTTCTCAAGCAAGGATCTCATCTCTTCTTGCATGGCTTTAACCCACTCACTCTTATTCTCATGTAGAATAGCTTCTTGGTAAGTTTCTGGCTCTCCCCCGTCAGTAAGCATAACATACTCATGTGGAGGATATCTGGTAGAGGGTTGTCGCTCTCTAGTGGATCTTCTCAATGGAATCTCAACTCGTGGTGGAGGTGCCTGTTCAGTTGGTTCAGCATCATCAACTGTAGGTGTATCATCACTAGTATTCTCACCACAATCTTCTTGTTCATCTCCCCCATGATCATCATGAACTACAGGTGAAGGAACTGGACCCAAACTCCAAGGAATATAAACAGAGGTTTCTGGCTTTTCAACATTATCACCATCATCAAACAATTGGTCTTCAAGAAACACAACATCTCTGCTTCTAATAATCTTCTTGTTTACTGGATCCCATAATCTGTACCCAAACTCTTCATGACCGTATCCCAAGAAGATACATGCTTTTGCCTTATTATCAAGCTTGGACCTTTCATCTTTGGGAATATGAATAAATGCTTTACACCCAAAGACTCTCAAATGATTATAAGATATATCTTTTCCTCTCCATACTCTCTCTGGAACATCACCTTGCAGAGAAACTGATGGAGAAAGATTTATTAGATCAACTGTAGTTCTCATAGCCTCCCCCCAAAATGACTTTGGTAACTTGGCGTGGGAAAGCATACACCTAATCCTTTCTTCAATGGTTCTGTTCATCCTTTCTGCCACACCGTTCTGCTGAGGAGTTTTAGGAACTGTTTTCTAAAGCTTGATACCATGGAACCTGCAATAATTCTCAAAAGGACCCCTGTACTCGCCACCATTATCTGATCGAACACACTTTAGCTTTCTGCCAGTTTCTCTTTCAACATTGACATGAAACTCCTTGAAAGCATCGAGTACCTGGTCTTTAGATTTCAAAGCAAAAGCCCACACTTTTCTAGAATGGTCATCAATAAAAGTAACAAAATAAAGAGCACCTCCAAGAGTTCTAGTTTGCATAGTACAAACATCAGATCTTCTAGATGATGGATATGTCTGAAATGCAACTCTATGTGTTTTTCCAGCTAAGCAATGATCACAAGATTTAAGAGATGTACCTTGCAACTCTGGTAAGAACTGCTTTCTAGCAAGAGTTTGAAGTCCCTTCTCGCTGATATGTCCAAGCCTCTTATGCTAAAGATCTATACTTTCACCTTTTCGAATTGCATTAATCTCTCCTTTGTGTAGCTTAGCTTCCATGACATAAAAAGAGTTAATCTTCTTTCCTTTTGCCACAATTAGAGAACCTTTAGTGAGTTTCCATTTACTTTCACCAAAATAATGTGCAAAGCCCTCATCATCAAGTCTACCTGTAGATATCAAGTTAAGACGAATATCTGGAACATGCCTTACATCTTTGAGTATCAATTTGCTCCCAATACTGGTCTCCAAGCAAATATCTCCAATACCCACAATCTTAGATGTATCACTGTTTCCCATTCTGACATTACCAAAATCACCGGCAGTGTAAGATCTAAAGAAATCACCATGAGAAGTGACATGAAATGAAGCACCAGAGTCAATTACCCAATTACTATCCTGAGCTACAAGGCTAACACAACCTTCATCACAAACAATAGTGATATTACCTTCAGCAGCAACTGTATTGATCTCTTTCTCATTTTTCTTCATTTCATTTTGTTCTCGCTTCCATAACCTACACTCTTTCTTCATGTGACCTGGCTTATTACAGTGAAAACATTTGATATCTCTTCTAGACTTGGATCTTCCTCTATAACCATATGGATTTCTACTATGACTTCTTCCACGTCTTTCTTGTTTTTCAGTAACAAATGCACAAGAAGAATATTCACCCTGTTCTTTCCTTCTTGCATCTTCATTTAGCAAACTGTCTTTAACTATATCTATGGTTAGAGTCCCCTCTAGCGTGGAGTTACAAATAGTCACCATATACGTTTCCCAACTTTCTGGTAAAGAGCTGAGAAGTAATAATCCCTGCATCTCATCATCTATATTCATTTTCATAGCAACCAACTTGTTTGCAAGACTCTGAAATAGGCTTATGTGCTCAACAATGTTGCCACAATCTTTATATTTCAAATTTACAAGCCTTCTGAGGAGAGAAATTCTATTTCCCACTGTCTTTTTCGCAAAGAGATTTTCTAACCTTTGCCAAACAACATCAGCTCTGATTTCATCTGAAATATGCTCATGCAAGTTTATATCCATCCATCATCTAATATAGGCAATAGCTTTTCTATGTTGAACTTCCCATTCTTCATCGTCCATAATAGAAGGTTTATCTTTAACCTTGATATGCTTATACAAATCTTTGCAATAGAGCAAATCTTTCATCAAACGCCTCCAAGTGGAATAATTTGATGAGTTCAATTTAATCATACCATCTGACTGCTCCATTTCAATCACACAAGAAAACTAGCACCAAACAACCTGATGCTCTGATACCATTTGTTGGGAAGAAACCTGTTAATGCGGAATAATTCTTTTCCCTCTTTGTGTATCAAAATAGGTTCCTCATCAAAATACCAACTTGATATCAAAATGCTAAATCAATCAGCACAGCATAAACAATAGAGCAATAAATCAATCACACAGTGAGACCAAATCTTTTTAACGTGGAAAACCCAATGTGGGAAAAACCACGGGACCGTAGTCCACCTCAAACTTCCACTATCAATAATAATGATAACAGGTTTACAATAGGTCTTCTCTAGAATAACTAGAGGATCAGAATAACATCAAGATCATAGATCTTGGCTCAAGGATAGCATATCTTCATCACGTAGGATGAATCTCCTCAAAAGAGAATTCTAGGTCTCACAAAGTGGATATCGCAGGAAAGTACCTTAGAGAGGGTAAACTGCAGATCAACACCGTTAGGATTGTAGAGTTTGCTATAAGGATTCTTCACATAAAATTTGGGCCGAAACTGACAACGTTTGGCCACTGATCGTCAAGCAGAAAAACTCAGAAACCTTACTTTCTCTCTCTATTTCTCTCTCCTCTTTTTAATTTCTTTGATTTGTTGATTTGGGCTCAATAGGCCCAATTGTCCAAGCCCACATATGGACTGGACCCAACACGTATCCATATCTAAAGTAATCGTCTATGAATGATATAAAGTATTATTGATCATTCAATGAAGGTGTAGGAAATGACCCACAAATATTTGTATGTATCAATTCTAAGACGTATGTAGCTCTATATGCACCTGAACTCTTAGGTTTGGTTTGTTTACCTTTAATGCATTCAACACAAACATCTAAACCCGATAAGTCAATAAGATCAAGAATCCCTTTTGACATAAGTCTTTCAATTCTATTTCTAGAGATGTGACCTAAATGTTTATGTCATAATACACCTGAATTTTTAATTTTATATTTAATACCTCATAATTCCATATTTAGGAATTTATGA
The DNA here is from genome assembly GCF_036884655.1 of Musa acuminata AAA Group. NCBI lineage: Eukaryota > Viridiplantae > Streptophyta > Magnoliopsida > Zingiberales > Musaceae > Musa > Musa acuminata. Next base: position 37,266,658 of record NC_088334.1, read on the forward strand.
TAGGATGCTATAGTATCAAGTAAATATAGATTGTCATAAGCTATAAGTGAATCAGTTCCAATCACATTTAAATTTAAAGACAAAGTAAACTGATTATTTCTAAATGAACAAGAATAATCAGATTTGTCCAAATAAGAAATATAAATTAAATTTTATCTAAATGATGGTACAACAAAAGTACCTTTTAAATCCAAATAGTATCTAGTACACAATAACCATCTAAATGTGCCTATAGCTTCTATATTTACTGATTTTCTATCTTTCATATAAATGCATTCGTCAGTATTATTGGGCTTTCGGTAGCTTAGGCAACCTTGCATTAAAACACTGATGTTAGTAGTTGCACCGGAGTTTAACCACCAGGTTTTCTAGGTACTGAAGTTAAATTAACTTCAGAATAAACCAAAGTAAGGAACGAACCTTTTTTAGCATGCTAAGCATAATATTTAGCACAGTCTTAACATATTCTTCAAATGCCCAAATTTCTTACGGAAGAAATAAGTATCATCTTTATTTTATTTCTTCTGTGTTGAACTCTTATCAGCCTCATTCTTTCCTGATTTGTATTTCCTTTTATTGCCCTTGTCTTCAGATGTGATGGCCAAGTTGCCACTTTTAGTCTTTTTTTACTTCAACCTTTCTTCTTGCACACAATATGAAATGAGTTCATTAAGAGACCATTTGTCCTTTTGATTTAAACTGACTGAATTATGTAGGGAGAGATATCAAAATCAAATGGATAAGTCCTCCAATAAGCCAAGCTTTAATACTTTAAGCTTTGAAGCAAGATTAGATATCTCCATAATGTACTATCTTATATTTCCTTTACCGTTGTACCTCATGGAAATCAAGCTTTGAAGCAGAGTACTTGTTTCCTCCTTATTGTTTTTTAAAAAATATTATTTTATTTTGACAAGAAAATCTTTGGCCTTGGTAATCCCTTCAGATACTGCACCCCTAAAGGCATTCGAAATACCACGCTTAATGATCATGAGACTCATGCGATTAGACCTTTCTCACTTCTCATATAGTCTCCTTTCATCATGAGTATTATTTTCTGTAAGAGAAGCGGGTTGGTCTTCCCTTAGTACAAGGTCCAGATCCATGTAGCCCAAAACGATCAAAATGTCTTTCTTCTAATCCTTAAAGTTGGTTTCGTTTAGAGTTAGTACTGAATTGAGGCTAATAGATATTGTTGCAAGAACCTAAACAAGAGTACAATAGACGATCACAAATTATGCTCATATATATTATCATAAACTTAAGTAAATTCAAATAATGATATAACTCATCTCAAGATATCAAGTGCAACATTAATTTCTTGTATTTGGACTTCAATATTAATTGTTAGTGATAGTCTTATTGTAATGATTAAATACTGATAATAAAGCATGTCAAATGATAAATCTATTTTTGGATTGATTTATTATTCATATGTATAATTTTATAATTGTCACATGTTTATGATTACAGGCGTATAGAATCTACTAGCCATTAACCTTCTTTTTTGAGTAGGGGAATTACCACATGAATTCCACACATCGAGAGGTCACTTTGATAATTTCATGGATCAAATTATACAATCTAATATCAAACAATTATATAATCACTAATTAAATTTGAACTATATTAATCAAGTTTGCTTAACCTTAATATATTGATTCAAACATTTGCTACATGTAACCTATTTGATTTATGTCAAAAATCAACTTTATTAAACCAATATTATGTTTAAACCAACTATTATTAATTAAATTTACTTAGATAAAATCTAAAAGATATTTAATAATAATAATAATAATAATAATAATAATAATAATAATAATAATAATAATAATAATAATAATAATAATAATAATAATAATAATAATAAACTGAAAGACGTACTGCGGCGATGAGGTTTATGAGTTGCAGCGTGAAAATGAACAATAATAGAAGCTCTAATACAATGTGTTGTGCATACTATAAAGAGGAAAAGACACAAAAAGAAAAAAAAACTGCATGTGTTCGTGTATACTGTGAAGCATATTACAACATGATTACATAAAAAGGAAAAAACATCTCAAATTGTGAAGTATGTTACAACATGATTACATAAAATTATCATCTTCTCGGACCATTATAAAACTGAATCACGCTAAAATAATGATGAAAAACATACTTCAAATGCATAAAAAACAAGTCTAGATGTTTTGTAATAATTGTAGGATGATTATGATACTATGTATTGATTAATTTAACACATCAAATATACTTTATATACGCAAAGATGAATTTTAGAATATTTTCATAAAATTTATTAAATTCATAATAATATATATGAAATTCTATAATAATTATGAAACATATTAATATGAAAATGTACCTGATGAATTCATACGAGTATTTTGGTTTAATTAGTGAATTAGCCTTCCAATTGTAGAGTATCTCTAGAAACATTTTATTTCTCTTTGATGGGTAAAAAGAAATATAAAAAATTGATACTGAAATCGGAGATCATAACCCTATTTATAGAAATATCTTAGGATATTTCATATTCCTAACTTACCTCGTCACCAAATTAGAAATGTAAATGATGATATCTACGTAATTAATTTTCATAATAATTATGCTCCTTAGTTAAATAATTTTATTTTAATTAGATTACTTTAATTTTGACTAATTAAAATAATAACTTAATATATTTAATTATACACCTTAAAAATTCTAACGATCGCTTCACTCACAAACTAGCTCATAGCAAAATGAAAAAAAAGAGATAGGTAGTTGACTATCAAATTAAGAGTATTTTATATATTAGATAAGAAAATACTATTAGAAAATCTGAAAATGAGAGATATTTTTTTCTATTAAAGCTATTTATAGAGAAAATAAGAACTAAATTGCATCTAGTTTGAGGAATATTGATGTTGAGTACAGTGCAAATATGACGTGATCATGAGCATATGCCATGTCTTAATTATATCAAGTGGTATGATAATTATTATGACCATGACCTATTTATCCGTGCTTATATTGTGTCAATCATGTATAATCCATATATATGAAAATTATGCACTTATGTCTCAGTCATGATAACTAACCCAAATTAATTTGACGTACTTATGTCTTCGTATTGAGTTGTTTTTAGCCTTGTTTGATGTTAAGATAATTAACCAAATGCTAAAATGACTGTTTAGAGAAATAAAGAGAGATTATAAATCATTGTTGATAGTACCATCCGATAATGACAAATCTAAATTAATCAACATCATCATCATCATCATCATCATCAATAACAACAATAACAAAAGTCTATCGAACATCACCCCCTCTCCATACCAAACCTTTGAAGCTCTTGCTTAACAAGAAAGACAGTAATTGTTGACTGATGATCAAACTATAGTCTTGACATGCTTACCAATGACAGCAATTTTCTTCATGTGTGACATCAACGTTACGTATGAATGACTGACTCCACTTGGTATAGCTATAGCTATAGCTATGGATGTAGGAAGTGTGCTTTGCTCAACTTAGGATTTCCTCAATCTCATTAAGACCATTCAAATTAGACTTATCAATGTGTATATCATAATTTATTTATTCTCAATAAAACCATAAATTATTATTATTATTATTATTCCTTTCTTATAATTTTAAGGATAAATTATTGAGAAAAGTTCTTCTTTTTAGATTTTTCATGAGAAGTATATCCTAATTTCAGAATTTTCTGCCTGTGCATTTTTTTCCCCTAATTTCTAAAATACTTTCATCCACCTACCACTTTTATTTTTCTTTTCTATAATATTTCATCAACCTACCACTTTTATTATACTATAATATTTTATTTTTTTTTCTGATAGTGTTGAAAATACTGCGATATGGTGTAAAAATATTATAACTAAAATATGAAGCGATTCACAAGAAAAGGGAAGAAAAGAGAAAAAAAGATATATAATTGATTATCAAATCAATGAAATTTTAAGTATTAGGAAAAAAAAGCTGTTATAAAATTTTAAAAATATGAGTCAAATATACGGAAAAAGCTCAAATAAAAGGGTTTTTCTTTCTTCGGAGAATTTGTCCGGCTCATGAGCTTGCACGCGACAAGCACGTGGATAGTGTATGGAGGGGTACGATGGTCATTTTAACCTGCAATAAAATTACCAGTTAAGTGGTAGATTCTTGTTCCCTTGGCCACCGCCTGAAGCCTCCCTCCCTCCCTCCCTCCCTTTCTCTCCGGTCACCGGCGGTGGCCGGACACCCTGGGGACCGTCACATGCTCCGCTTTTCCTCCATGCGTCACCACCGATCGCCACCACTTGGTGCCGCTCACCTCCTCTCACCATCTCGGTACACTTACCCCACCTTCCTTCCGCCACTCGTCTCCTTCAGCTCAGCTTCTACAACCTTTCCCCATCTTCTTCTTCTCTGAGATAAGAGTTTGACGGTCTACCAAACTCCAAAACCACCCAAGGATTGCGTCTTTCTTCTCCTGTGCTTCTTTATTGGCATGGGTTTCATCGTCGAATTTAGTACTTCGTGGGTGCCGATGCTTGTGATGATCTTTTACGGTGGCGTGTTCTTTTCCCGTCTTTTCAGAGGATCGTTGCGGCGGTGGAAGGGACTTTCTCCGCTTCTTGGATGGTTCTTGTTGATGCTTTGCTTGTCGATTGTGTTTGGCACATCGGTCGACGATGCTTGTGGTTTCTGCGCGGATGATTCGCCCCGGGATGTCTGCTCCGGGTTTTCTGCTTCCTTGTGGTTCCCTTCCACCCTGATGGGTTTTGGCTTCCGGGGAGAGGACAGCTGTCGAGGACCTGGATTTGTAGCTCGGGCGGGCGGCTCCGGCTCGGAGTGGCGACCGGCCAATGTCGCAGCTTTCAAGATGGCCGATGGGGGCGTCGTTTCATGTCGTCTGGTGGATACCGTGGGCGCGACAGATGATGACGGGCTGAGCTCTGGTGGGGAGAATAGCGCCGCGGATGATGTCGCGTCGTGTGTAGCTCCGCTTGTTCCCGATGCTTGGATAAGGACGTCGAGTGGGATCACTGCCGACCTCGATTCCGGCATTCTCAATGGCTCTTCGTCTCTGAATGTGGAGGTCAGTCCTCCTCTTCTGGAATGGGGGGAAAATACTTTGTACACCCCTTCGATTGCGTTATTGACAGTGAAGAACACCTACAAGAATGGTGATTTGCATGTTCACGAACCCTTTAGTCCCGACCCCCAGTACTACGCCTTTGGTTTCAGAAAGCTGACACTGGCACGTGGTGAATCTGCTTCCATTGCCTTCGTTTTCTTGCCAAGATGGTTGGGTTCATCATCAGCACATCTCGTCTTGCAGACGAGCTTCGGGGGATTCATAATTCAAGCTAGAGGAGTGGCTGTCGAGTCCCCTTACAAGATAGAGCCTGTGATAGGAATTGGTGTTCCTTCCAGGAGAAGGCTGAGTAGGAACTTCTCGTTATACAATCCGTTTACTGATGCCCTTCATGTGGAGGAAGTGAGTGCATGGGTTTCCTTATCTGGACATTCCAACCAATCTGTGCATGTTGTTTGTGGAATGGATCCATTGCAGCACTCAACAGCTAAGTCCGATTACCTTTTTTCTGATGCTGAATGGTTCAGAGTGGAGAGTAGTAAGTCGGGAATCGGATGGCTAGACCTTAGACCCCACAAGCAATGGAAAGTGTCTGCTCATAAGACTGAGCCAATCCTAGAGATGAGCTTGTGGCCTTATGCAGAAGGAATGATTCTTGGGGCTATCTGTTTAAAAATGCAAAGTTCCACACAAGATAGAACGAGTACTGTTGTTCTTCCCCTTGAGCTAGAAGTGCATCGGCACACAAATTACAGCGATTTAAGTGGTTCAGTTTCTGTAGATATTGAGTCTTGTGGGACCTGCAATGGAAGGCAGACAGTCCTCATCATCTCTTTAACAAATGATGGGGAAGACCTACTTAGTTTGGTTAATGTTAGTGAGATTACAAAGAGATCAAAGCTTTTCAAAGTCAGATACAACAAAGGGTTATTACTTTTTCCTGGGACTTTCACAAGAATAGCTTTGATTAGTTACTCTTGTTCCATTACTCCACAGTACCTTCTCCCTGACATTCCTACTGAAGTTATGGAATGTAAACTACTAATAGAAACTAATGATTCTGTCAGCCCAGTAATCAAGATTCCATGCCTGGACTTGGTATATGCTAATTCTAATAATGAACATGGCTCAGGCATCAATGTGTCAGATAGCTCATATATTAGCGGGCTATCGTGTAACGAGGAGGGAAAACATACATATGCAATAGCAGGATGTTCACAAAGCCTTGCTGATGCATCATTTCCCATGAAGGTAATTTTGCTTTTCTTGTTCCATGTGACTTTCTATTTTCTTGGTGTTCTTTTATATAATTTTTAATACAGAATTACGGATATTTGCAGTTACCTCATTTGTACTTTGTTTTCCTTCTCAGATATCAGATACTGAATGAGGATTTTTTTTGCATAGGTTATTTGTTGGAAATTTTGTTCCTTGTCAACTAATCAACCACCTTACTCTTTCTTGTTTTTACATATATCATTGCACCTTTTTTTTCTTGCTACAGTTGTGTGGGAAAATACTTTTGCTTTCTTGTACTTCGACCACCATATAGTTTGAGTACTATTTAATGTGTAACTTTTAGACACGTTTTAACTGGAAGAAAGAAAAAGAATAATAAGATAAGAGAAGCGAAACAGAACAAAAGGTGCCCTGCATGTCTTACCTCTTCGCCAAAGCAAAACCTGACAACTAAAAGAAAAGGATGTTTGGAGATTGGAACAATTAGCATGTTATTATTAGTGTTTTATCTACTTAATGGGTTATTACTGCCGTATATTGATTTGCATCTCTGCCTTCCTCACCTCTTATCATTGGTAACATGCATTATGCATTTTTTAGCTGGAGAAATGCCTATGTGGAAGAATACCTGCATGGTTTAACCAGTCGCTATACTTAATGCTTATATGGATTGCACAGGAAGTACTACAAGCTTGTCTTGTGTGGGTTTATAGCAGTATGTCTTCTTTCCTGTCAGACAACTTTTGCTTTAAGGTGAAGATGACTGGCTGCAAGACATAATGGTTTGCTTGCCATAGCTGTGTTCCTTTTTCATCAGGCACAAAGAATTTACTCACCTTACCGAGTAGTTACTTTGAGAAGACAGTGCTCCCAAGGTGATAAACATGGTCTCAGTAGATGGTCCCATGTTTTGGTCCCCTGATCACCATACATCTTCAAACAGTGTTCTATTCAAATGAGTATTTTTTAAGATAAACTAAAAGTTGAGGTAAAATGTTCTTGAAGATCATGCCTATGGGTGTTCTTGTTGATTATGCTGTGATTTTTTGTGGCAAATCATCATTGATTCATTATTCTACTACTGATAGCCTCTCTGCTACATACTAGACCATCAAATTATTATTAGGATTTTGTCATATTTAAACCGCTTTTTCAGTGACTGTTAATATGTTCTTTCCAACACCTGCAACAACAATGGTGTCATACTCTATCGCCATCGGTGTCATAAGGTTTTCTAATTATATTTTACAAAAAAGAGCTATTTAATATAATTCTTAGTAACCCTTGGTCTCTGATCAAGATTCGGGGCATGTGTTTTAATTGAGAATTGAACTTTGATCAAATTGACATTTTTGTGATTGGCCACTACATCACAAACAAGATCTTAGTTATTTTGGATTCTTTTTAAAGAAGATTTCAGTAAAATACAATTTCATTAGTTACATATTATGCTTGATTATCAAATATTGTTTGAGAATCACACTGGAATCCTTGACTTGCTTTTAGAGCAGCTAATGAGAACTTCTCATATTGTATGCCATATGATTGATTATCTTGGTATATTGCTATATATCTTCCTGTTCTTTTTTTCTTTTCAATTTTCTTGTACTTAAGTAGGTTGTATTTTACTACTTGCAGCCAAAACTCATGGAAGCATTTAAAGCAGATGAGCTGATACTTAGAAACTGGAGATCCCAAGGCCGTGTAACTGATGTTTCTGTCCTTGAAGAACATGAGCTGACGTTTCCAGTTGTTCCAGTTGGCACCCATTTCTCGAAGTGGATCTCTGTACACAATCCTAGCCAACAAGCTGTTATAATGCAATTTGTGCTGAACTCAGGGGAAGTCGTCGACAAGTGCGCATCTGCTGATGAACTACACGAGCATACATTCTTGAGTAGGGTTTCTGAGATTGACTCTGTAGAAACTAGGATAGGATTCTCAATGTCCGATTCAGCAGTAACAGAGGCCTTTGTACATCCTTGTGTCAGTGCATTGTTTGGGCCAGTTGTCTTTCGTCCCTTGAATAGATGTATGTGGAGAAGCTCAGGTTTGATACGGAATAATCTTTCTGGTGTAGAATGGTTTCCTATTCGAGCATTTGGTGGGTCACATTTACTCATCCTTCTGGAGGATTCTGAACCAGTCTGGAAGCTGGAATTCAACTTTCACTTGCCAACTAACAGGCCCTCTGCAGATCTTTTTTCCCATATTGAGAACACTAGTTCTTTATGCAATCATCGGTTGTCCAAGGAGATTTATGCCAAAAATATAGGTGAACTTCCTCTTCAGGTGAAGAAAATAAAAATTTCGGGAACTGATTGTGCTTTGGATGGGTTTATGGTACACAGATGCAAAGGTTTTGCTCTAGAACCAGGGGAATCAATGAAACTGCTAATTTCATATGAAGCAGACTTTTATACAGATATTGTTTACAGGGATCTCGAGCTAGCATTTGCTACTGGCATCTTTGTGATACCTATGAAGGCAAGCCTTCCAGTTCAAATGCTCAACCTTTGCAGGAAAACATTTTCCCGGACAGTGCATTGGAAAGTGCCTCTACTCATATTTGCTGCTGTATCTATATTTCTGTTGCTGACCCGCATTATTCCACACTCCTTTTTACTGGATACTGAAGAATATTATGTCAATGTTGATGACACCATAAATGCCACGAACAAGGCAGGAAAAACTTCTTGTCTTCACCATAGCACAAAATTCTCCAGGTCAGTTAGACTAATTCCTATTTGTTATTTTGAGGGATAGATTACTTCATGACTTCTATACAATGCAGATCATCTGATGAAGATGAGAACCCTAAATCTGAATTTGTCGATGAGCATCAGATATGTCAGAATGTTGTTCTTGACAGTCCTAAAAAGAGGCAAGACAAGCAAGATTTTGTGCACCAGAAGGAAATCACGTTCTCACCGCCGGCATTAACAACAAAACCTGTAGAAGTATTTGACAAGCACAATTTATTAGAAGCTCCACAAAGTGGTAGTCTCACTATAAGAGTTAAGGAAAAAGGGAGAAGAAGAAAGAAGAGGACCATCGGAACCGGATTAGCAGCAAAACTGGAAGTTGCCGGTGGTCAGAGTGGGAATTCTACACCAACGTCACCGTTGTCCCCAAATGTCTCGACTCCAAAGCGACCATGGTGTCTTTCTCCTGAAAGCGACAGGATTCTAAATGCTGGATTATCGTCAGAACAGAAGCATCAGAGGACACATGATGCAGTAGACACTTTGTGGACGAGAGTATCAGAAACCGAGAAGCACTACGAAAGGTCTTCGATGATGCCTAGTCGAAAGCAGTATCCGATAACTCCAAAATTGACTGGGAAGCAAACTACATCACCTTCTGTTGATTTTCTGCAATCTGTCTCGAATGAACCTTTTGTGCCTGCTTCAAGTGTCTCGGACGCACATTCTCCAATTGCACCACATGCTCGTGCTCCAGGACCCAGGAGCCACAAGAACAAATCCATAGAAATGGAGATGGGAAATGATGGGGTTGGAAAAGAGTACACCTATGACATATGGGGAGATCATTTTTCAGATAGTTTCATGATTAGGAAACCCAGGATGGTTGATGCTTCGGAAGGTGACTCACAGAGTTTCTTTGCAAGAGATCCTCTGTCCCTGATGATGACGCCATCAACATGGTATGTATCTCCTGGGCAAAAGTTATCTGATACTGTTAAGTTGCCATGATCAAATAAATTAGGAAAGTTCTTTCACATCCTCTCTGTCTCTCTCAAACCCTGCTTTCTATATTACTATCAATCTTTTACCTTCCATAGCTTTTGAATGGAGAAGAATAGAGCTGACAAATCACTTACATTGTTTAATTTCTTGGGAATTCCTCCCTTTATAATTTGGAAAATCTTACAACCACATTGCTTCCGGCTAAATCCCCCAAACCATAAATAGGTACCAACAATTTTTTTTTTTGTTTGTCATTATGTTACTCAATGATATTAGAGTATGGGTCAATTCGTTACGATTATATTATAAGATCCGACGTTAAATAATTGAGACTTTACGGTTTTATTATTGTTAAGGTATATTTATATTTTATCCATTCATAGGTTAGCAAAATTGGTATGTTTAATTATGTGTAAGAATAGATAAAACTGCAATTTTCAGAATGACTTTGCAGAACAGATAATTCTAATCTCAGTGTTTATATATACATGAGATCAAGGAATTTGATGTTGATAGCTTTAGCTTGATCAAACGAGTCTGAAGGGAAAACTCATTGCGAGGATGTGTAGCTGTAGCTCTACCTCAGTTCTGATCACAGTCGGTAAGAATAAGATCGCAAGAACAGAACGCTCAACTGGTAAGCAATCTGAACGCTCAACTGCTGGCCCTGGAGAAAGACGCATAGGTTCTGCTCACCGTCGGTGCTAATAAGAAAAGCGAAATATCTACCATTCGAACTCTCTTGGTGTCACTTTGACACAAACTGATGAGCGATAAGAAAAAATCCTCGACGGGTAAGCTTACCTGCAAG